>NC_134355.1:294818082-295060582 GCF_048569485.1 Anomaloglossus baeobatrachus
AGACCTCATCTAGAATACTGTGCCCAGTTCTGAGCACTAAATTTTAAAAAATATATCAACAAATTGGAGCAAGTTCAGATAAAGGTGACCAGAATGGTGACTGGTCTGCAAACCATGTTCTATGAGGAACGGTTACAGGATTTGGCAATGTTTAGCTTGCAAAAATGATTGAGAGGAGACCTAACAGCTGTCTACAAATGTCTCAAGGGCTGTCACACTATAGAGGGATCAGCCCTATTCTCATTTGCACAAGGAAAGACTAGAAGCAATGGGATGAAACTGATTATCAGGAGACACAGATTAGATATTAGAAAAAACTTTTTGACAGTGAGGGTGATCAATGAGTGGAACAGGCTGCCGCAAGAAGTGATGAGTTCCCCTTCAATGGAAGTCCTCAAAAAAGACTGGGCAGACATCTGTGTGGATGATTTAGGGAATCCTGCTGTGAGCAGCGCATTGGACCAGATGACCTAGGAGGTCCCCTCTAAGTCTAACATTCTATGACTCTATTATTCTAGTTAGCAAGTATTTGTGAAGGGTAAAGGAAATCATCCTTGGTTTTCTTAATTTTTGTAAAAATATAAACCTGAAAATTGTGACGTGTATTTGTATTCAGTCCCCCTTGAATGGAGACATGGATTGGATGGGGAGAGAGATCTGAATTTATTTTTATAATGCAGTGAATACAGCAGGGTATAGATATACTACACAGAGTATACGGCACTTTGTGTAAAAGTATACATAGCTAAAAGGGAGGGCTGAGTCTGCGGGCAGAGCTGTGTTTGCAGTAGTTTGCACAGGAACAGAGTGAGCTTTGCTGGATGGAGCCATGTCCTCCTCGTCCACCCACATGGGAAGCCACACCAACCCATCAGTTTTCAGAGAAGGAGGGAGATTTTGGCATTCCATCACAGGAAGTAAGGAGATTCTCAGCCAGAGATCATGTGACCACGAGACTAAGAAGGATTTGGGCAGATACGTCACATGAAAGGAAATTGGAGAGTAGTGTCCAATCCCATTACCTATTGTTTATTCTTGGAAACACCCTCATATACAGGAAGCAAACCTAGTTTTTCCACATGTCCAGCATGCTGGTAGCACCAGGAAGGGGATAAGAACCGAGCTACCATGTAATAAATCATATCACCTCTGCGGAGATAGCATGTCAGCCTTCCACACAACCTTTCTACTCATTAACTCATAACCTTGACAGTTATTCTTTTCTTTTAAATATCTTTTTATTGATTGTAGCACTCAAATAACTGACATGTAAGTGAAGGGTAAAGTTCAACATGTAAGTACAAAGGGAAAGGACAACTGGTACTACGCAATCTTGCCTTTTTCATTGGTAAACACGGTGTGCATAGGTTGATTTTCCTGATAAAGATAAGTCTAAATAGATTTACCTTTCTCAGATCTTACAAATGTTGGAATCACACAAAAATAAGGGATGTTATAGGACTCACTAAAGTGTTTATTAATGACGTTCACTCTTCATTGCCAGGAGGAGTCACATCTGGCATATTCTTATAACCTTGACTGGTATAAAATACCATGCTTCTAAAACTACTATTTCACACTGGAGAGAAAATAGCTGGAAAAAAACGATGGTCACTGAGTGTATGAAAATAATATGCAATAATTTTGTATCTCTAACACCCAACTAATGAATGATGAAATGGTGATGATCATTTTATTTTGGTTTAACCACTTGTAGTAGTTCCTTTAAGGCCCTGTGCGCACTTGCCGTTTTTTGCCGCGGATTTCCTGCGGTTTCACTGCATGTTATATTCATAACATCTCTGCAGTGATTCACCAGCAAAACCTATGGGAGAAAAAAATGCTGTGCGCACCATGCAGATTTTGACAGCTGCATGTTTTGCTGCAGGTTTCCCGCAGCAAAAACAATTGCATGTCACTTCTTTTCCGCACGTTGCTGCGGGATTTCACTCCATTGACTGCAATGTAATCGTGAAATCCCGCAGCAAATTCTGTGCGGTTCATTGCGTTTTCCTGCGTTATTCCCTCCGGTATTTCGCAGTTTACCTGCGGTAATGTTCATCGCTGCCCTGCGGTTTGCAGGGAAGTGATGTCATTATGACAGGAAGAGGAAGCGGAGCAGAGTAAAGACACACAGATCACAGACACAGACATAGAACACAGACACATAGAATACACATAGAAAGCAAACGGACATATAGAAAAAAAAACACGTGGGCTCCGCCGTATTTTTACCATTCAGCCGAGGTAAACACACAGCGGCGGCCCGGTATTCTCAGGCTGGGGAGGGCGAGGGACAGGGTTAATGCCCCCCTCCCTCCCGCAGCCGAGAATATCAGCCCGCAGCTGCCCCAGGACTGTCGCATCCATTATGCGGCAGTACCGGAGTGTCCCCGACTCTTCCTGTTGCCGTGATGCGGTGGCAAATCAGGGTAATATAAGGAGTTAATGGAGGCGGATCCAGGCTTGATCATGGCAGCGTCTATGTGACAGCTGACATGATCAACCCGTAAGTAAAGTGAATAAACACACACACACCGAAAAATCTTTTATTTTAAATAAAACACAAAAAAGCCACTGGTTCACCATTTTATTAACCCCTCCCAAAACACACAGCTCCGACGTAATCTACGTCCTGCGATGCTTGCATCCAGCTGCGACTGACACACAGCGCTAAATGCAGCCTCGCAACGAGATAGCAGAGGTAACC
The DNA here is from genome assembly GCF_048569485.1 of Anomaloglossus baeobatrachus. NCBI lineage: Eukaryota > Metazoa > Chordata > Amphibia > Anura > Aromobatidae > Anomaloglossus > Anomaloglossus baeobatrachus. Next base: position 294,820,793 of record NC_134355.1, read on the forward strand.
ACAGGGCATTTCCCACGGCCGGTAATGTGAACACACATTACCGCTCGGGAGAAATGCAGTGTGTGCTCACAAGGACTCTATCTATCTATCCCTCTATCTATCTATCCCTCTATCTATTCTTCTATCTATTCTTCTATCTATTCTTCTATCTGTTTTCTATTCTTCTATCTGTCTATTTATCTATTTATCTGTCTGCTATCTATCTCAGAAGGAAATTACTTTTTTTTTTATTTTCAATGTGCTTTGTTGCATTGAATGCATTAAAGCACATGTACCAACCCGCATACGGCAAAACCGCGGAAATACCAAGAACAATACTGCAGCAAACCGCGGCAAACCGCATGCGGTTTTCGGGTGCGGTTTGCCGCGTTTTTTTACCGCGGGTGCGGTAATCTTTCAGACCCTGCGGAATTTTCTTAAGAAAATTCCGTTTTCCAGAGCGCACAGGGCCTAAAGGAGTTATCCCATCTCATATATTTATGACTTATCCAATAGATAAGAGAGATAGGTGCCACCACTAGAACTCACAACTTTCTTGAGAATGATGCTCCATCATACTCAGCTGTAAATGAAAAAAGGACCAGCACTCCAAATCTTCTGGAATTTATAAGAATTTATTCCATTTATTCCATAAAAGCATACAGGTGTGTTTGAAAAAGGCTCACTATTAGCCGAAACGTGTAATTTACGCCTGTATGCTTAAATGGAATAAATTCTTAGAAATTCCAGAAGATTTGGCGTGCTGGTCTTTTGTTCAAGTTATATTGTGGATGCCTTCCTCGGACATGTGCACCTTGGATTGTGTGTCGCCTGGAACACTTGTTTCAGCTGTAAATGAAGAGATGGTCAGAATTCCGATAAAACTGAATGGCGAGACCTCCGCATGTGTACAGTATAGCATAACGACCAACTCTTCGTTGACAGTGGAACGTGTCAGGGCCCTATGCGCAACATGGATGGGGGTCCTATTTGTAGAATCCACATCTACCATGAATTTATTTCATATCCTCAAGGATATGCCATAAATGTACAACATTGGAATACCTTTTAAAAATCACCTAAAAGTGTAAAAGTGCCCCCTTTGTAAGACTATATAGCCAGTTCAGACTAACATATGTTTGGGAAGAATGGTTCTTTGGTATAGACAATCAGAAAAAAACCCTATCAAAAAATCTAGCAAATCTACAGTAATAAACTTTCAGAGTAATAAAAAAACAATACGCATTTATTTTCTCTGGTTTCCTCCCACACTCAAAAGACATACTAATAGGTCATTTAGATTGTGAGTCTCAATGGGGACAGTGATGATAATGATGGTGCTATATATGCAAAGCATTATAAATAATAATTAAATATACTTGTTTGTTACTAGTATAACTGCTCAGCTTACCGAGCAGAACGAAGTTGATTCTTGGACCTTGTGTCCCACTGGGCCAAAATCCCTGTTGCAGTGTGTGCAATCTTGGTCAAGAACTATAGGAAATGTCTGGCCTCTGTAAATGCAAACAAAGGTTTCTGTACCAAATACTAAGTTTTTTTTTTCTATTGTATCAAATACTTATTACATGCAATAAAATGCAAATTAATTATTTCAAAATCATACAATGTGATTTTCTAGTTTTTTTTTCTGGATTCTGTCTGTCACAGTTGACGTGTACCTCTCCATTCTTTGTAGGTGGGAAAACTTGCAAACTCGGCAGTGTATGAAATACTTATTTTCCACATTGTATATGTCCCCATCCTGGTGTATATGTCCCCATCCTGATATACTGTATATGTCCCCATCCTGAGCACATCCTGGTATAAAAATAAAAAATAAATCTTTATTTTTATATAGCACTAATATTGGGGCTCACAATCTAAATTCCCTATCTGTATGTCTTTGAAGTGTGGGAGGAAACCCACGCAAACACGGGGAGAACATATAAACTCCTTGCAGATGTTGTCCTTGGTGGGATTCAAGCCCAGGACCCTAGCGCTGCAAGGCTGTAGTGCTAACCACTGAGCCACTGTGCCACCCTGTCTTTATGCTGGGCTCCTTCCTGGTATATATGTGACGCCCCTGGACTATCAGGTCATCACAGGGTATTGCGCAAACTGCCCTTTCGTGCAGTATTCCAAGTCCGTCATGGTTCTGGGTCCCTATCTAAATAGTGTTGCCTCCAACAGCAAATCAAATCCTAGATACACACTGCACCACACCAGTGGACGGCTTGAGTGGAATAGAGCCGCCCACCTGGGGGGGTCAGGGAGGGGAGGTGAGGAGTGTAGTCAGTCGGAGTGTGTAGTCAGAGAGTGAGAGTGAGAGGAGGTCGGGAGCGGTGGCTCCTAGAGAAGCTGTCTAGGTTGCAGACGGTGGTCTGGGCCTAGAGGAGTTGGACCCCCAGTCGCAGGGGATTGTGGCAAGGTGCCTGGACCTGTCGAGGAGGACAGCCGGCAGCCAAGCACTATCACCGGTCCGGGACCGAAGGCACGACGGGGTACACGGACCCTAGGTAAGGGAGTAGCTTCAGGCAACCCGACAATTCACCTGAGGAGAACGGAGCCTTTATGGATAGGGGCATTAGCGCAACGACGCGGATAGGACTTTCCAATCCAAAACGGTCTAGAAAATCCCAAGCGTGAGCCCTGAGAGCAAGCTCCCATACATAGCCATAGTGGGGAGCGGGGCCCAGCAAGTTCCATACTACTGGGCCACCATGTTGAAGTTAAACTTAGTGCCAGGAGGCAGGTCACCAGGCAACACTATAGGGGACGGGAACCGGACGAGCTCCCCTCAGCGTCAGCGGCACCCAGAGAGTTGATTTACCTGGTTGTCAGCGTCTGCTTATTGACTGAGTGAGTACGAGAGTGACCCCTGCATCCCCACGGCACCCCCAGACCGAGTCCCGGGGCATTTCCCCTACCCGTGGAGGGCTACGACACCTTGCTGCCCCACTTCATCACCCCGGGTCCTCCTAATGGCAGCGGCGGTACTCCCAAAATTACCGTACACCACGGGTGGCATCACGAACTATATATCAACTTCCCTTTAAATACCCCCTTCATTTGAGTTGCCACACGACCCCCGAGTCCGGAGACCCTCGAGCCACAGCGAACCTGTATCCGAGCAGCTCGGCTGCTCCCACTTGGACGGCACATATACAGTTCCTGTTCTGTCTGTAATGCATAAAAAACCTCTTTCACCTCCCTCTGCTCCCTTGGTGCGTGGCGTCCTCTGCATCCAGTGCATAGTGGCCGGCACCTGACAATGGTGTGCGCCTCCAGTCATGGTACCGCTGACGTCAGATGATGGCTGGCAGTTTAAATTGTAGTGCAGGGACCCAAAGGGTTTCTGTGCCTGAATGCATTTCAGCTGGATGAATGCCCTCGGACGCACATCCCGCTGAAGCATGCTCTGGTGTCAGCGAGCCTCTGTACCACTCTGCACTACATTCGTTACGCCCCTGCTCCTGATCCTTGATATTTTTTATATTTTGCCTTACAAGAGTGCTGGATTTTTTCCTCTCTTCCTGCAATTCACGATGCCAAATCGAGAACGTTCGCCTGCCTCTTAGATGAGCGGGCTATTCTACCTGTTTTGTTATAAGAACTAATAGAGGTACAAGGGACACTTGCTCCAATTATAAATGATGTGTTTTCATGGGTGAAATATAATCTTTTATATTACATATAACGAGATAAAGAGAAGTGTTTTCCAAAATTAAAACTGACTTGACATTGTATGAATGGCTTAAGTCAAGTCCCACAAACAAGATTTCAGCATGACTAATGCAAAATAAATGACTCAACCATGAATTGCCCTTTTGTCCCTTTTGATACGTTCTCTAGTTTGGCTCCATATAATAAGTATATCTGTGTCTAAACTGTCAGTAATTAACTAAAAGAACTATTGACTGGTTTGTTGTTTTCTAAAAAAAATAATCATGTTTTCCATTTCATATTGTGATAATTAAAAGGTTGTGTCACCCCTGTGCATATGGACATCATAGTCAAAGGCTTCCACTGCACTTGACTGATGGACAAGCACATGTGGCCTGCTGTCAACAGCCAGAACACCTACTGACTGATGGCACAAAAAAACACTCTTTTTTGTTTTGTTTTATATGAAAACACCTTTCATACTTGACAATGAAATGGGTGAGTTTCTTGTGGCACTCCTCTTAATCTTAAATGCCATCAGGGAGTGCATCCTAATTGAGCAACTCAACAATTAATTTGTTTATATTCTATGTACTTTCTCTATATAAAGGTTTTGGCCACTACTTTTTCATTGGTGGCCTATCATCATGATAGGCTAATATTTGATTTGTGTGGGTGCGGCACCCAGCACCCCCACTGATCAGCTGTTACTGGCCGCAAATTCTTGAATGCTGCGGAAAGACAGCAGCTTCATCAAAACAATAGTAGCCACGGTCAGATACTACAGTTACTGTATGCTCGCAGGGCGAGCGCTATATTAGTTGATCCACTGGACCGAAGGTACCATTCACTTGCCTGGCGGAGCAAACTGTACCAGCTGCTGAGTCTTCACTACTGCCACTGGAGGTGGCAGCAGGTACACACACTAGTAAACAGCTGACAGAGGGAAGCCCCAGGGGATCTGCGGTATGATGGCAGCTGGTGCCACTGACTCAGTACAGTCTTTGGTAGAAATGGCAGCAGTAGCAGGCAAGAGTAAGAGTAGTGGATCCATCCCGGACTGATGGATGGATGGACACGGCAGAAGTGATCGGCATGAATGCTTGCAGTGGCGGGTATCGGGGTAGCCGGGCAGTGTGGGTGGTAGCAGCAGCAGATGAGCAAACTGGTATAGCACTGAAATATAGATAAATGTCAGCAGCAGTACTCAGCTCAATGACAGCAGCAGCACAAAGGGACCTTAAAACTAGCAACGTTACTAACTCGTTGCCCAGGCACTTCCCTTAATGGGAGGTGCCTTTAATACCTGCAACCTCTCAGCTGACCTGAAAGGCGCTGGCCCTTTAAGAAAAGGGGCATGAACATACCCGCACCCTTCGGGCAGAGCCCAGAAGCCTTTGAGGTGTATACAGGCTCTTGGAGACGGCAGCATGGACCAGGGACGGGGCAGCCACTGCAGGACGGCTGGGAAGATGAGAAAAACGACACCCGACAGAAGAGGAAGGACAGCACGGGGACGACGGTATGGGCGTTCCACAGATTCACCCCCTATTGATTTGAATAAGGTACTACAATTCCATCTCATTTGAATGAGGGTGCATCTGAAATACCCAGCCATGGCCACCATAAAGCTCGTTAAGCTGCTGTATTCCAGCAGCATCTCGGAACTTCCACCTAATGCCGGTGACAGCATTTTGGTAAAGGTGCCAGGCGTCGCACCCCCACCAATCAGATATTCATGACCTTTAGCTATGAATAGGTCATCAATAAAAAATTAGTACATCATTAATGGTGTTAGGTTACATTTTCCTACTCATCTTGGGATATCTTAGGAATGAGAAGTCATATACTGTACTCAAGAAGCAGCCTCAATATAAAGTATAGTACAAAGAGATATCAAGTATATCAGAAGACATTTTGACTACATAAAAGCAATTTGCAATGTGTAAACATAAGAAGGGAACAAATCACCAATCTCATTTTGCTTTAACCATGGGCAACATGAAATAGTATCAGACTATCTCACTACAGTTGACTATCTTATACTTGGAAGGGCTACAACATTTCAGAAAAATCACAGTTGTAGAAGTGTCTACTGGACAGTTCCTATGTCTTCTCTCTACCTGCGTAGGCTTGGTGGACATATCTCTCCCTATACACACACAGAGTGCCCTCTCAGTCAAGTGTAGCCTGGAGGAGCTGGATGACCATGCTGTTTACTATCAGGTTCCAATGTGACGTCATAAATACAATAACTGGGCATAATCAGAATTTACATCGGATCCCGTATCCAAATGAGACCTCAGCAGATTTTGTTTATACCTGTGCAGAGATTTGAGGGTTGTCTCTGCTTTCTTTACTTGTACTTCACACCAGCATTAATGCTGCATAGATATGATCTGATCTGCCCTCTACTGCAAGAATTTCTTTATATAAAAGTCTATATATACAGCTTCTTTGCATTGCTCTAAAAGAAGCTCCTACAACCACTGGAAAGCTCCAGGTACGATTTCCTAGTATTAGATAATTAATATTGAGATACTGTGGCATCTATGTCATGTCTATTTTGACATAGTTTAGACTTTCATTGTATTATATAATGTTGAACTTTAAGGCCCTGTGCACACTTGCCGGTTTTTGCTGCATGTTTCGCTGCATGTTTCGCTGCATGTTATGTTCATAACTTCTCTGCAGTGATTCACCAGCAAAACCTATGGGAAAAAAAAATGCTGTGCGCACTATGCGGATTTTGACAGCTGCATGTTTTGCTGCGGGATTCCCGCAGCAAAAACAATTGCATGTCACTTATTTTCTGCACGACGCTGCGGGATTTCACTCCATTGACTGCAATGTAATCGTGAAATCCCGCAGGGAATAACGCAGGCAGCAAATTCTGTGCGGTTCATTGCGTTTTCCTGCGTTATTCCCTCCGGTATTTCGCAGTTTACCTGCGGTAATGTCCATCGCTGCCCTGCGGTTTGCAGGGAAGTGATGTCATTATGACAGGAAGAGGAAGTGGAGCAGAGAGTAAACACACACACATCACACTCACACACAGACATAGAAAACACACAGATCGCACTCACACACATATCACACACACACACACATAGAATACACATAGAAAGCAAACGGAAATATAGAAAAAAAAACAAGTGGGCTCCGCCGTATTTTTACCGTCCAGCCGAGGTAAGCACACAGCGGCGGCCCGGTATTCTCAGGCTGGGGAGGGCGAGGGCCAGGGTTAATGTCCCACCCCTCCCACAGCCGAGAATATCAGCCCGCAGCTGCCCCAGGACTGTCGTATGCATTATGCGGCAGTACCGGAGTGTCCCCGGCTCTTCCAGATGCCGTGATGCGGTGGCTATCCAGGTAATAATGAGTTAAATGACAGCGGATCACCGCCATTTAAGTCCAGGCTTGATCATGGCAGCGTGTATGAGACAGCTGACATGATCAACCCGTAAGTAAAGTGAAAACACACACCGAAAAATCCTTTATTTTAAATAAAACACAAAAAAGCCCCTGGTTCACCCGTTTATTAACCCCCCCGAAACACAGCTCCGGCGTAATCCACGTCCTGCGATGCTTGCATCCAGCCGCGACTGACACACAGCGCTGAATGAATGCAGCCTCGCAGCGGCCGGTAATGTGAACACACTACCACTGGGAGAAATGCAGCGTGTGCTTTTTTTTTTTTTCAACGTACTTTATTGCATTGAATGCATTAAAGCACATGCGGTAATCTTTCAGACCCTGCGGAATTTTCTTAAGAAAATTCCGTTTTCCAGTGCGCACAGGGCCTAAAGGGTTTATTTACCACTGGACAACTCGTTACTAATTGACCCAAACAGGTGAGAAAAAAGATACCACTCCTATGTAGTCAAAAATGAGTTCCCCACCGGTCTACAGGGATCAACATCTGCAGGAGGAATCAGATGAGAACTACATTTAGTCCCAGCTTAACTGGAAGAAACACTATTTCTTGTTCTAAGCTCAAAGTATCCATTTTTTTTTCTGGATGCAGAAGGGTCCCATTGACTGCTATGGGGTGTTAGTTTTTACAAGATAAAAAGCATAATAAAACGGAAGAGACAAACTGATTTCCCTGAATGCAGGTGTTAACCCAGCCTAAAACATATCTGAATACACAGATGGCAATAATAGACAAACAATGGCACATTGAATATGGAACAAGGAAGGAGTCCTGTGCAAAGAGCACACAATGTAAGAACATTGACTCTCAGGCATCACAAAAATATTTTTATTTTGCACCTCCACATAATGTCTTTATTCTGCATCCCCAAATAAAGTCTGTTGTGAATGTGATGGGGTGGATGAAATAATGACGACACGAGTACTGTAAAGGAATAAAGATGTATTATATTATAAGCATTGTGAAGTGTTTTGTGGAATATGTTGGTGCCATATAAACATTCTTAATATTTACAGTACTCCACACACGACAATGTGGAGACATTGCTAATTTTGCTAATATTCAATTGTTGAGAAATATTAGAATGGTATTCCAGGCACTGGTAGATTATAACTTCTCTTCAAACTTGTCAAGCTGCCACCAGGGGGAGCCGGAGCTCTGCAGCAGAAGACACTACACAGAGCAACAAGAACCAGGAAGTAGATACACAGTGTGTGCTTGTACACTGCCTCAAAGCACAGTTGGGGAGCAGAGCTGCGGGGCATGCGAGGACTGGTCAGGCAGGCTGGGTCAAACACAGTACTGGCAGAAGGAGTACCGGAGGAAAGAGCAGAAGCGGAGTCGAGGTCAGGCCGAGGTCAGTACCAGAGGAAGCAACCGAGTGGGGAGGTAGGAGAGGGGACAGAGGAATGGGGGAACGACTAGGGGACGGAACACAGACAGGGCACGGGGGCACAAGCACGGACGGATCAGGATAACACTTACAGAACCAGCAATCACAGGCAAAGCAGCGCTAAGCTTATAGCCGGTGCTGGTTCACTAGAGATGTCAGTTATTAAAGCATCCAAGCTCCGGAAGTAAGGATCGGGAGAAGGCTCCGCCCCCTAGCCATGTGGACGGGGAGGTGGAACCGTGACAAAACTCTATCCTTTACATGATAGAGAAAATGGCCTAGGGAAAGAGTCATCACTAGTAATGCGTGGGCGTGCACACCACTGCTTGATCAAGCTTCGAGGTTCTCAGACACGCTCAATATTCGATCGAGTATCACGGGTACTCGAGCGCTATGTTTGAGTCCCCGCCCCACATGTTTCACCACTCTTAGACAGCCAATCAAAAATGCAGGGATTGCGTGCCAAGCATGGTAATGCTGTAGCCATGTTGGCTACTGGTATTACTGTGATTGGCCGGCCACATAGCGTCATCGGGTCTTATATAACACCAGGGGGCGCAATGCTCAGCACACTTCAGTTCAGAGAGAGTTGGTTTAGGAGGGAGAGTTTAGAGTAGAGCAGACATATAGGCAGGGTTTATTGCAAAACAGTTCTTCTATACTTATACTGCTGCAGGAACCTAAAAGCAAAAGTCCTTTTCAGGGCTAGATACTGTCCTTTCTTGTAGTAATACTGAGGTTACCAGCAGTCACTGTAGAGATAGCTGCTGAAGGAGGGATAGTTTGGGATTAATGCAGGCATATAGGCATGATTTATAGTAAAATAATCCTTCTATATTTATACTGCTGCTGCAACCTAAAACCAAAAGTCTGTTTCAGGGCTAAATACTGTCATTTCTTGTAGTAACACCGCTGTTACCTGCAGTCACTGTAGGGATAGCCTCTGGAGGAGGGATAGTTTGGAATTAGAGCAAGCATATAGGCAGGGTTTATAGCAAACAGTCGTTTTATACTTATTACATAGTTACATAGTTACTTAGGTTGAAAAAAGACCTAGGTCCATCCAGTTCAACCTTCCTCCACCAGTTCCACACCTGGTCACCTGGTCACCATTGTTGGGGTGTGGGCACTCTTGTCATCAAGGAATGTTGTCAATCAGGCAGTTTCAATCAAGGCTTATATTTATTTTGAGCAAAAAAAAAAGATCAGGCAATTTGGGGTTAAGTTGCAGCTACCTTGACTCAAGCAGCTCCCCAGTATTCAGCTCACACACTGAACATGAGAATCACATCTTCTCCCACGTGCCCTTAAATACACTATATGCCATTACTCAGAAACACATAGTCTTAAAGGCATATACACTTAATTTAAATGATAAAAAAAATAACATTTTAAACATAAATAATAAAACAATGTTATCTCTGTGCCGCCCCCACGACATTAGCAGCTGGGCTGCTCGGATCGGGACCAGCAGTGTGACTCGAGGGATTCTCCGGACCCGGGGGTCACGCGGACACTACAAATCAAAGGGAGATGTATCTGTACGGGATTTGCCGTAGTCAGTCTGTGACGCCACCCACGGTGTGTGGTGAAGTATGGCACCACCGCTGCTGTTGTGCGACACCCGGGGCAATGGGATGGCAGCTGGTTGTTAACCCCTCCATGGGTAGGGATGGTTGCCCCTGGACCCAGTGACTTGGTGCGGGGGACGGTGATGGCAGGGGCCGGCGCGCCTGGTCAGACCAGGGAGTCTCAGCTTACAGTTAAAGAAATCAGACAAGTCCAGTGGTAAACCAAGGTGCTGGTGGCCGGCCGCCGCGGCCAGGTGTACTGTGGTCCCCCACCCGGGCTGGTGGTCTGTGTCACTTTCCTCTGCACTGTGTTGTGATGTGGTGGACTTCCCGGTGTGGAAGGGCTATATATTTTCTTTTCCCTATTTATACCGGACATTTTGCAGGCATATAAAGTATCTATCTAATTTAAATGCACAAGGTGTGCGGTAAGGGACAGGTAAGTAGATGGGCTGCTGACGGTGCACACAGACGCAGAGACCATGGCCCTGGTGAAACCAGTTACTGCACCCCCTCCTTCTCCTCATCCTCCATCTCCGAATTGTCATCTCGGAGTATGTTGTCTATATCACTCACAAGCTGGAAGCACTGCAGCACTGCCTCGGTGAAGCAGCCAAAAATTCAGCTAAACTAATTTTTTTAGGTGACAAACAGCACACAGCTGCAGAGCTGTGGAAAGGTATAACAGAACAGATAGATCTGTGGCTCTCGCTGCTAAACCTACAATCAGGCATGGTCATATGGGATAATAGCTGTAGCTTGGTGGTGGCTCTAAAGTTTGGCAAGCTTGCACATGTATCATGCCTGGCCCCCATACCCAACATAATGGTTCAGGTTCAGTTTTCTGAAAGCCTACCCAGATTTGCCTGAGCTACTTGTGAAGGTACACCGCATGTGTGCCCATTTCCACAAGTCAGCTACAGCTGCCGCAACTACTGCTCTCTGCTGCTCACAAAGCCTTGCTAACATCTGCATACCTCCCAACCGTCCCGGATACAGCGGGACAGTCCCTCTTCTGAGCCTTTGATCCCGGGTCCCGCCCGTGAGGCTGTTTGTCACGGCTCCACCCACCCACTGTAGCCCCGCCTCGCTGTTTCTCCCTTCTACTATTCATATTCATTACAGAGCCGAGCGCGCACCTACTCCTGTGACTGCTGCTGAGGTATGAATCACCCCCTGCAGCAGAGCGACCCCCCTGCAGCAGAGCGACCCCCCCCTGCAGCAGAGCCCCCCCCCCCCCCTGCACCAGAGCCGACCCCCCCCAGTCCCGGAGCCTGCGTTTGTCTGCAGCTGTTCTCTGACTCCCCGTGTGCGGCTTCTCACTGCTGCAGACACGCGGGGGATCAGGAAGCTGAGGAGACCGTGCAATCAGCACTTATCTCCTGCAGATAGCAGTGACAATAACCTATGCAGAGTGACATCTGCAGGCTTCTATTACCGATCAGTGGTCTCCTGCCTGTGGAGCAGAGCTGCTGGGTCCTAGCTTCCCAACAGCTTCAGCTCTGCTTTATCCTGGCTGCCCTACCAGTTAAAGGGAACATGTCAGCAGAAATTTCACAATAAAAATAAAAGATTCCCCTCTGCAGCTCCTGGGCTGCTTCTAGAAAGGTTCCTGTTGTTATTGTGCCCCCTTTGAGACCTACAAAAATACTTTATGAAGTCTTACCTTTTTGTATGCAAATGTGTTTTTATGGTCACGGGGGCGGGCTGTCTGGCGTCCGTTATTCCCCCTCCTGCCGCTTTACGCAGTCCCCCATTGCTCATTTACATACACAAGGACGCCTTCCTCATGTAACTGTCCTCCCGAAGTTTTGCGCATGTGAACGCTTTTTCAGGTGATTGAGCAGGCACGAGATTATGGGCGGCGCTGTGATTGTCATCAGCAGCGTTAACCAAGTACCCGCCCATAATCTCGTGCCCGCACTTTTCCCTCTGACTCCACCGTTATGCGCAAGTGCTGGCCATATGAACCATGTTACCTATTACTGCTTGCACGAGATTATGGGCGGGTACTTGGATGACTTTGCTGATGACAATCACAGCGCCGCCCATAATCTCGCGCCCATGATAATAGGTAACGTGGTTCATATGGCCAGTGCTTGCACATAACGGTGGAGGCAGAGTGAGAAGCGCGGGCACGAGATTATGGGCAGGTACTTGGATGACGCTGCTGATGACAATCACAGCGCCGCCCATAATCTCGCGCCCATGGTAATAGGTAACGTGGTTCATATGGCCAGTGCTTGCGCATAACGGTGGAGGCAGAGTGAGAAGCGCGGGCACGAGATTATGGGCAGGTTCTTGGATGACGCTGCTGATGACAATCACAGCGCCGCCCATAATCTCGCGCCTGCGCAATCACCTCAAAAGCGTTCACACTTTGCACAGTGCTTACTCCCGCGAGAGTGGCACTGGGCATGCACAAAACTTCAGGAGGACAGTTACATGAGGAAGGCGTCCTCATGTATGGAAATGAGCAATGGGGGACGGCGTACAACGGCAGGAGGGGGAATAACGGACGCCAGGCAGCCCGCCCCCGTGACCATAAAAACAGATTTGCATACAAAAAGGTAAGACTTCATAAAGTATTATTTTAGGTCTCAAAGGGGGCACAATAGCAACAGGAACCTTTCCAGAATTCATCCCAGGAGCTGCAGAGGGGAATCTTTTATTTTTTTTGCTAAATTTCTGGTGACAGGTTCCCTTTAAAGGGAACCTATCAGGTGCAATCTGCACTCAGAGCCAGGAGCAGTTCTGGGTGTATATTGCTAATCCCTCCCTAACTGTCCCTGTATACACCAGCATAGATAAAGGCATCTATAGAAAAAGTATTTTTAAAGAGCTTATATCTTATGCTAATTAGCGCGGGGACTAGTCCCAAGGGCGTTACTTCACTTGGCTAGTCGGCTCATATAGCGTGTTAGTACTCACACAGGGGCGTAATAACATGCTAACATGCTATGCGAGCCGACTAGCCAAGTGAAGTAACGCCCTTGTGACTAGTCCCCGCGCTCATTAGCATAAGATATAAGATCTTTAAAAATATTTGTTCTTGATCTCTTTATCTATGCTAGTGTATACAGGGACGGTTAGGCAGGGATTAGCAATATACACCCAGAACTGCTCCTGGCTCTGAGTGCATATTGCACCTGACAGGTTCACTTTAAAGGGAACCTGTCACCAGATTTGGGGCCTATAAGCTGCGGCCACCACCAGCGGGATCTTATGTACACATTCTAACATGCTGCATACCTCCCAACCGTCCCGGATACAGCGGGACTTTCACGCTTTACGTTGTTTGTCCCGTTGCCACGGGCGGGACGGCCGGCTCCCGGGCTCCGCCCACCCACTCTCTCTCCGCCTCCCTGCTTTTCCCTCCTACCATCCTAGTAGACGTGGCATAGAGAGGAGCGCTGCCTGTGCTGCTGCTGGTACAGTAAACTAATCTCCCCAGCGCTGATTTCCCTCCCTCCCCCCTCACCCCCTGCCGCCTGTCTGTGCGGGCGCCCCCCTGCCGCCTGTCTGTGCGGGCGCCCCCCTGCCGCCTGTCTGTGCGGGCGCCCCCCTGCCGCCTGTCTGTGCGGGCGCCCCCCCGCCGCCTGTCTGTGCGGGCGCCCCCCCGCCGCCTGTCTGTGCGGGCGCCCCCCTGCCGCCTGTCTGTGCGGGCGCCCCCCTGCCGCCTGTCTGTGCGGGCGCCCCCCTGCCGCCTGTCTGTGCGGGCGCCCCCCTGCCGCCTGTCTGTGCGGGCGCCCCCCTGCCGCCTGTCTGTGCGGGCGGCCCGCCGCCTCATTGTGCGGGCGGCCGGCCGCCTCTCTCTGCGGGCGGCCGGCCGCCTCTCTGTGCGGGCGGCCCGCCGCCTGTCTGTGAAGGCGGCCGGCCGCCTGTCTGTGAAGGCGACCGGCCGCCTCACTGTGGCTGCCTGCGTGTCCGTGCTGGAGGCCCGCCGGCTGCCTGCGTGTCCGTGCTGGAGGCCCGCCGGCTGCCTGCGTGTCCGTGCTGGAGGCCCGCCGGCTGCCTGCGTGTCCGTGCTGGAGGCCCGCCGGCTGCCTGCGTGTTTGTGCTGAATGGGTGTGGATGGGGAGTGGATATGGGCGTGACTGTGAAATGGGTGTGGTTAGGGGGCGTGGCCTAAAAATTTGCCGCGGCGCGCTACGCGCGCCGCAAACTTTGTCCCTCTTTTCCTTCTTTAAAAGTTGGGAGGTATGCATCTGTAATGTGGAGTTCCAGCTTGTGGGCACATCGCACACCAGTGCTGCAGCAGTGCTGACAAGTGCCAGCTCACTGACTGGTGTGCGATCTGCCCACAAGCTGGAACTCCACATTACAGATGTTAGCAAGGCTTTGTGAGCAGCAGAGAGCAGTAGTTGCAAACCAGCTATAATATGCCCGTCAGTATTCCGGTCAGCCTCCGTACAAGAACCAACAAATGGGCGTGGATGTCTGACATCTGTGAGGTTCGACAAAACTTTGAGGAATCAACCAAGATGGTGAGTGGCATTGATGCCACAATTAGAATAACCATCCTGATTCTGTGTCTAAACGCTCGCTCCTCACAATTAAAGAGGAAGCTTTGCATGTGGACCAGGTGGAGATGGAGGGAGAAAGTACACAGAACGATACTACTCAAACTAGATTTCTCTCATCTTAGCACAGACTTGATGATAATAAGGAGGAGGAGGCTAAGGAGGGGGAGGAACAGGAGATGTTGCCTTTGCTACAGAGGGAACAACCCACACCAGTTTGATCCCCTCTCTTCAGTGCATATGGGTTGAACAGGAAGAGGAGGAGAGAGAGGGGGAGAAGATGAAGAGTCATCCTCCTGGTGGGAACAAGGAAGTCTTGACTGTTGGGAGTCTGGCACACATGGCTGACTTTATGTCCTGCTGCCTTTCCCATAACCCTTGCGTTATACACATTTTGGTCAACATTGATTACTGGTTGTCCACCCTTCGCCACCCATGCTACAAGAAAAATGTTCCATTTCTCCTTCCTGCGTCAGAGAGGGCTAGTAAGACGCTGCAATTCTAGAAGGCCCAAGTCAAATAATTAGTTCACAAATTCCCATCTGACGATGCTAGTGGCAGACGTCATAGTTCCTTGAGCAACCAAGGAGGAGAGACGAGGGAGACACACACCAGATCCAACAGAGGGGGGAACACTATCAAAGATCTGGGATAGTTTCATTAGACCCTCCCAGCGCCCAGGCCCTGACGTGCATGGTAGTCTGACAAGGAGGGAAAAGTTTTGGAAGATGGTGAAGGAATTCCTAGCTGACCGTACAAGCATCCTTTGTGATTCCTCTGTGCCGTACAACTATTGGGTATCTAAACTTGACACATAGCATGAACTGTCCCTCTATACCTTGGATGTAATGGCCTGCCCTGCACCAGGTCAGCACATCCAAGGATGGGCCTTCTGGTATTGCAGCATCTTAAAAGCCCTCTCCGCCACAGTAAGGAGAGCTGGAACATTCTCCTTGTAGCATTTTGTTGGCCACTGGGGGCAAATAACTGATAGGTGCATCCACCTGTCAACTGAAAATGCTGACAGGCTGACTCTTATCAAAATAAACAAGGCCTGGTGTTATGTCGTTACCATTATCCCCAAACTGTCCTGCCCCATACTCCCAGCGGGGACACTGGCACACTCACCTTCCTGGACGCTCAGTGGTAATTCCTGTGTCACTGGTCCCTGCCACTGGCTCCCAGGGCCGGCACACGCCACGCAGGTTTCGTGGGAGTGCAACTTAGGGTGCATGCAGACGTACCTATTCTTAAAGGGCCAGTATGCCCTAACCCGGAAGAATTTCTCAGCCTATAACTGAGAGACACTAGATATTTAAGGTGCCCTCCCCACATGTGAGGTGCTTGTGTAATGTTGTCTATCCTTAGAGACATGTCGTTAGTTGTAAGGTCCCTTCCCATGTGCTGTACTACGAGTCTGTGTCCTAAAACCCGCTGTACCTTCTGCACCTGCTGCACCCACTGTTCCCTCTGTGCCCGCTGTACCATCCGTACCCACTGCACCAGTCAGTACCTGACGTCTTAAATACACTTGCCATATCAGAAACTATATGTGTCCGTACACCAAATTTTTGGCAGTCCTTGCACTTAGTGCATAAGCTTTCCCAGTCTAGCAGTCCCACTCCTCCAAAATGGGAAAAAAATGTTTTCTGAGGCCTTCCTCTACATTTCTTCAAATTTATAGCAGTCCCTCATTTCCAATTTTTGCAGCCTTGCACTTGCATAGACTTTATGAGTCTAGGAGTCCCACTACTTAACAATTTTAACAGAATGTGTTTGATGCCCTCCTTAACATCTAATACAGGGTGTATCAAGTCTTTCTTCCTTCAGATTTTTGCCATTTTCTGCATTGTCCACATAGACTTTGTGAGTTTCAGTGTCCCTCTTTCATAAATGAAAGGGAACCTGTCAGGTGCCATATGCACCCAGAACCTCGAGCATTTCTGGGTGCATATTGCTAATCCCTGCCTAACCATCCCTGTATACATATCATTCACGGTATGAAGCCGGGTGTATGCGTCCTGGCTTCAGAGAGGTCTACTGTGCATGACTGGAAGTGTCGGGCATTCAGAAGAGCGGTCAGAGTGAACACAGGTACACGTGTCACCGCTGGTGATGCTGCATTAAATAGCATGTTAGTACACCCCTGTGGGTGTGCTAACATGCTAAGAGGACAGACTAGTCGGGGGATATAACGCCCTTGGGACTAGTCCCCGCGCTCATTTTAGTGCTTGCTCATCACTAGTCATCATGTGTACATATTATCATTATATAACCATATTATTTACTAAAAACTACTTATGCGTTTCAAATGCATTTCTTTGCAATTATATGGCAAGCACAGAATCAGTCCTTGACTACCTTTCTTCTTGTTACGGGGAATAGAAGAGCACTCTCCGACAAAAGAGATATCGTAGTACTCAACCTCAAGTGATGAATCAACGTGAAAACGAAGGAAAAAGGTGGCACTCTCCATCCCATAAATTAAACTTTATTCATCCTTAAAGTAAAAACATGGACACAGGAGCATGCAGACAAGCTTGCAAACGATGGCCGTTTCACATACAGCTGTGCTTCAACAGGTCCTGATTAAACCTCAGTTGTGCGAGAAATGGCCATCCTCTGTAATCCTACCTACATTCTGCTACATCCATGTTTTTCTTTAAGGATGAATAAAGGTTTTTTATGGAATGGCTAGATCCACTTTTTTCCTTCTTTTTAACATTGACAGAACAAGACCTTGTTTTCCTCCAGCTACAAATTTGTTGTTTGACGATCTCCACCAAGCACTGGAAACGCACCATCACCACAATTAAGTTGTCCATTTGGATTTTTTCTCATCCAGGCGGTGTGTTGGCTTTTGCCGCTCAGCCCAAAAGGGTTATGTCACATGTTTCCCCTCCTGCTGGTTATTACCTAAATGTTGTGTGAAAATCCTTTTTAATTATATTACTAAAATCCTTCAAACAGTTTAGAACAAGGAATGTCAAAATGTTCTTGTCCATCGTGTACATGCCCTACATATTGATGATACAAGAAACTTCTACGGTGGTCACAGGCAACTGACAGCTGTCATCTTCTAAGGAAAAGTTCAACTTTGTGTGAACCTGTCACATTTCCAATATTACCAGCTTAGGGTTATGGTCTGCCGGGTCTATGAACAATAGATCAGGGTTCGTCAGTCTATTTCTATTGGTGCCTCATCGGCAGAACATGGTCATGACAACAACTATGGCCAATGTCTTTGTCAAAATGACAGTTATTACTCAATTTACCCATTTACACATCACATATTATTATAAAAAGCCCAACAGAAGTCAACTGCGTTACTTAAACAGAGATTGTTATAGCCAAATAAAGATTTTTGCTTACCTGCCTCCCCTGCTGTGCCAGACTAACAACTTTGAGAAAAATTGCATGGTCAGCAGATCTCACGAGAGGCTAAAGTTTATAGGCAACTTTACTTTTATTAATAATTTTATGAGTCATTTCCTTATCTAAGAGGCAAAGATTTCATGAATCTCTCCAATTCTGTTATTTTCTGACCAGTTCATAAACATATCACTTCCAGGATCATGTGGCTACTATATGTCCTATGCTGAAACTAGGTCTACTCTTCAAAGTGTTGCATCACCGATGCCGGCCTGATTTGGTTACATGTTGTGCACTCGTTTAGAGGCTGGCTCTGCGTGGGTACCATCTGGCAATCTGCTGTCAACAATAGGAGGAGCGTCCACTTTTTATAACCTTGTTATTATATCTTACGCAGCTTCTAAACCATTGTTTGAGGGGCAGGGATGGCAGTCAGCCGTTTCCAAACAAGAAATGGGAAAAATGAGCCGAAGTTGGACGGTCTTGTTATCTCATAACACAATCGTTGCCAACAAGTCCATGTTTGGCACACTGCCTTAACTATGTCTTACAAGAGAAGACTACTAGTAATTGCACTGCCATGCTCGGTACTCATAACAAGCCATCGGACGCTCAGATAGGCTTGACTTGTTTGTCAAGTATCATGGAAGTCAACTGAAAACAAGCATTTTTCCGAAAGATCTACCGGAAAGATGCTCAAGTTTCTCATAGACTTCCATTATACCTAGTGCATGAGTGGAGCCCATCGAGCATTACGAGTACCAAGCACGAAAGCATGGTAGTGCTCACTCATCACTAGTAGTGATGTCACCACATCAAGCACAGTGACATCACTTAAGGTGAAATGTTCAGCAAATCAACATCCAAAGCCGTAGAACACAGTCATCTAGTAAAACACTAGGTCCAGAATCCACATGGGGCAAAAGATAGGATAGGGGGACCCCATAGCAGTCTTCCCACCATAATAATACTCACATTTACAGGATATTATGAAGTATTAACCCATGAGTGTCAATTAGCTCACCCCCAGCTGGAGCCATAGAGTGCTGCTTCTATGGAAGCCCCACCCACCTGTCACTTTCCTCCCACCAGTCTGCCCTGTGCTAGCACACCAGTAGCATGCAAGGCGTGGTTATAACATAGAATAACAGCTGCCAATGTCTGCCCTATGCCCACACATTGAAGACATATGTACAGATCTGATAATACAGCATTAGAGCAGCACCCACCTCAGGCTCCCTCACCATCTGTGCCAGGCTCCTGCTGCAGAAGATGCCTCAGTCTCTGTACAGGAGGATTTCCACAGGGCAGCAGCACATTATACTGTGTTTACATGCAGGAGATCCATGGATCACAGCAGCAGCAGACCAACAATACAAGGCAGCAGCATCTGGCAGTCCGCACAATCCCTCCTCCTCCTCCTTCTCTTCCTCACTCCTTCCTTCCTGCTCTCCTCCTCCCTAGTGCAATGCAGGCACACAGCCTGTCTGCAGCTCACACCCCATAGGCACCACTCTCCTCCCAGGAATCAGCAAGGTGGCCCATGCCAGGTCTCTGAGGCTAAGTAGGGCATCTGAGCTGGACTGGTTGGTCTATGGGAGGACACCTCTTTACCCCCTCCCCTCACACCACCCTGCAAGCCCCACACTCCCACTGGTGGGCTCTTCTCTTCCATTATCATCCTCTAAAATCAGGCAAGTGCCAGGGCAAGTAAGACCATACCTAGGGAGCAGACCCCCTAACAGTGACAAGACGTCTTTGGGCATGACAGTGATTACTATCTACTGCTAATTAGGGATTAAAGAACTGGTAAAAAAAAACTGGTTGCTCTGTCTGGGATCTGATTTTTTTTGTGCAACCATAGACTACAAAAGGCAAGTATCTTCCGATGTGTAAGAGACTAGTGCACATTGCGATTATTTTCACGTAGACATCCGGTCTGTGATAAAAAACTATCATCTGAACAGCCCTATTGAATAACGGACCCAAACTACAATCATATGAACGTATCCTAACATATATCATGGACAGTGGCGTAACTAGAATTTGATGGCACCACTAGACTTTGATGGACCCGGTGAAAAATTTGGACCTGGGCCCCCCATCCCCACATGTTGGTCAGATGCATGTATATGTATGTATACATTTAGTGGTCTAAATCCTATTAAGACATACGAGTTACCCTCCCCCCATTATGTAGTATTGTCCCCCATCCTATTCTAATGTACCCCATCCTGGGCTCCTTTTTGGTAAATTTTCCCCCATCCTGGTATATATATTCCCCATCCTGTATGTATGTCCCCAATCCTGGTATATATGTCCCCCATCCTAGTATATATGTTCCCCATTCTGTTATACATGCCCCCCATTCTTATATGTCGCCCATCCTAGTAAATATGTCCCCCATCCTGGTATATACTGTCCCCCTGCTAGTATGTTCCCCATCCTGGTATATATGTCCCCTATCCTCGTATATATGTTCCACATCCTGGTAAATATGCCCCTTATCCTGGTATGTCCCCCATCCTAGTAAGTGACGCCGATGAAAGCTGACGGCTTCTGTTTGGCCGGCAACGTGTATCGCAGTGAAGAGACCCGACGGGTCTCTGCCCCGTGATACATTTCACCTGGATGTGCGGCCTTGGACTCATATCCAGCTGATGCAGGGGCTTGGGCTGGCGGACCCCCTGCACCCCTGGGCCCGGATGCGTTTGCGATCCCTGCAACCGCATTCATTCCTCCTCTGATCATGGTGTAGAATTTAGTCACTAAATAGTGTCGTGAACTTTCTGTTAGGCTAGGATAATGAGATCGGGAAATGAAAATGTCACAGACACTAATGATGGACGAGCAGTACAATGCTCGGTAGTCGTAATGATGAGTGAACGAGCTCAAACTGCCCAATCATTGACTTCCATAATACTAGTTACTCGAGTAGAGCCTGAGGCTGCAGAATAGTTTAAATGTCTTTGGAACTTGATTGGGACTGCTTATCCACCATCCAGATATCCTGCATTTCATCCATTTTTCTCTGCCATCCTCGTCCAGGGAGATTAGCTGCAGTGTCATGGATTATAAAGTTCTTGATGATGTTGTGCTCCATAGACAAAGGAACATCAAGATCTCTGGAGATGGACCTGTAACCTTGAGATTGTTGATATTTTTCAACAATTTTGGTTCTCAAGTCCTCAGACAATTCTCTTCTCTTTGTATTCTCCCTGCTTAGTGTGGCACACACAGATACACAAAGATTGATTCATCTTCTCCCTTTTTTATCTGGTTTCAGGTGTCATTTTCATATTGCCCACACCTGTTACTTGTCACAATTGAGTTTGAACCAGCATCACATGCTTGAAACAAAGTTGTTTACCCACAAATTTGGAAAGGGGCCAACAATTTTGTCAGACCCATTTTTTTAGTGTTGTGTGAAATTATGTTCAATTTTTTTGGGTGGGGGAGTTGTTCCAACATACACAAAGAAAACAAACATGTATGACAAAACATATGTAAGTACAATAATTTTTTGGGAGAAATACTTCACTTTTGTGAACAATTTCAAGGGTGCCAGCACTTTTGCCCCTGACTGTATGCATCAGATTTACCTTGAATGGTCTTAAAGGGAGCCTGTCACTTAATTTATGCTTCCCAAACCATAGGCAGCATGAATCAGAGCCTGGTTATAAAATATAGTTAGAAGATCTGGCCATAGACCATAGGCAGAGACGGGACTTGTTCGGCGCTGCCCTCAGCCAGATTCGCACAGTGCTGCTCCAGGCAATTGATTGACAGGTCTCTCCCATAGCAAGAGACATGTCAATCACCTGGAGCAGCAACATCTTCTAACTATAATTTCTGTGAAACTATCGTGTAGCCAGGCTCTGATTCATGCTGACCATGGTTTCAATCAAGTATTGAATTCCTTTTAATTTTGCGTATTTCCATGTGGCAGATTCCTGGTTGAACAAGAAAATCAGTCTGATGACCTCTGATGACCTCCATCGGTAATGTTCACAGACCCATATACTTATATGAGTAATTTTGATCCGAGTTCCCAATCAAAAATGGACACGTCTCTGTGATTTTGTTGCAGACACACAGTCCGCAAAAAATCCACGAATATTTGATTAGTATCATAGACATTAATGAGTACATGTTCTATCCATGAAAATCAGAGATAGAACATATACATGAAAACATGTCTGAATGAAGCCTAAAGAGAAAAAAAAAGAAAAAAAAGTCCTCTACTCAGCCATCTCTTGGGCTATGTCCACACTTTGCGTTGTCCTAGTTGCAGTTCTAAATGCATCCTTTGGCAGAAATTGCGTTTGCCAAAGTTGCTTTTCAGTACAGAATCGCGGTAAATAGAGTTTTTACTGCGTTTTAGCCACGTTTTTTAGTGCTTTTTACTTGTGTACCGCCCTGAGAGGGGCCCGGCCTGCTTCTCCACTGCTCGGGCTGAGCCGCTCGAGGTTCAGGCTCGGGTTGTCGGTGGCACGAGCGCCTCCGGACCGGGGGCCACGTCGCTCTGTTAAAGGGGCAGAGGCAGTGGGGGGGTGGTGGTGGTGCGGGACAAGGCGCGCAGTCGGGGAGGGCCGCGCTGTCGTCCTCACGGGTCGTGACGCCACCCACGGGTCGTGGTGACGGGATGCACCACCGCTGCGGCTGAAGTGATGGCGGGCTCGTCCGGGATCGATGTTGCGGCCGCAGCCGAGATGTTAGCCCCTCCGTGGGTAGGGGCGGTGTGTCCCGGGGTTCGGTTCGGGAGGGGGGGGGGAGACCGGGAGCGCTGATGTTGTTGTCGAGGTGCAGGGTGCCGTGCCGCGGTGTAGTGTCGTGCCCGGATTGCACTGGTGTACTCACGATTGATTCACACTAAGAGTCACTGGTAAAGAAAAGTTCAGATGTGGTCGGTGCCCACAGCCGGCTGCTGATGTCCCCTGTGGGGTTGATGGTGGCCCCTTTCCATTCACCTCTGGTTGTTGTATTTCGGCTCCCCTGCCTGAGCAGTGGTAGCCCGCTCCCCGGCGTTAAGCTGCCGGAGGAGCCCTCGGTTGCCCGCAGGTGCTGGCCCATTGGGTGTTTGGCCCTTGGCGGTGACACTCACCCGGTCTCGGTGGGCAACTCCTGTCCACACTCTCCCCAGAACTTAACTGTTTTTACTTCCTGCCTCAGGACAGTAGTCTCCTTGGTGGGCGTGCCTTTCCGCCTGACTCCGCCCACCTGGTGTGCCTTACTGGCCCTGAGGGAGGCATCAGGTCTCCCTTTCGGATGACATGTGTGGGACCTCACAGCGGGTGGGGGTGTGTGTATGTGGCTGGTGTTATTACCTGTGACCCCTAGGGTCCAGGGCGTCACACATGCTTTTCCATTGCGTTTAGACAGATGCGTTTTGAACATAAAGACACTACTGAATAAAGTTTAAACAGACAAACACAATGAAAAAAGGGAAAAAAAAGGAACACATATATAATTATTGAAATCATAACGAAAATAGTTATATTTCATATAATTATAGCGGTTTTATACTATTTATCGCTAAAATAGCAATAAATTAAGATTTTTCATTAATTTAATTGTCGGACTATGTGTGTGTGTAAAGGGACATATCATTTCATTATTTTGATGTTAGAAACACATGCTTTCTGCAGCTAAAAAGCAGGTAAAACGCTGGAATTTTGATGTTGCTTGCGTTTTGCAACTTCTCATTGACTCTAATGTTAGCAAAACGCTGCCCAAATGGCAAAAACAATGACATGCTGCTTCTTTGAACGCTGAGTTTTTGCCCAAAATTATGCAAATGAAACGCTGCGTTTTGAACTGCAAAGTGCGCACAAGAAATCCCCATTTCCCATAGACTTTGCTGGAAAATCAAAACGCATGCATTTTGGCATGAAAACGCTGCAGCTCAAAACGCAGCAGAAAAGCAGGTGAAAACGCAAAGTGCGGATACAGCCTTAAAGGGGTTTTCCTTTTTCAAGTAAATTGTACCCAGGTGCAGTTCAGTGTAAAATAACCCATATGTCCTTTATTTTCCCTCCCTGGTCACTGAGGATTTTATTAGGGGCGTCAGACTACAGGGGTCTGAATGCAAATATATGTCACAATTTTCAGATTGATCATTTTAAAATATGTAGAAAACCATGTGTCATAAAATCTCAATAAAATTAATTTATGTTTTTGGGCGTAACGTGAAAAAAATAGAAAAGTAGAAAAGCCAGGGAAGGAGTCTTGCGAGGATAATTTGCATATTCCCAGTGCCTTCTGGGATAAGTGAAGAGTCACCGCGAGCTCAAGGAGAACCGGGTTTTGGCCGTTACAGCCGGAAGGAAGACTTCTGAAAGCCAGGGAAGGAGTCTTGCGAGGATAATTTGCATATTCCCAGTGCCTTCTGGGATAAGTGAAGAGTCACCGCGAGCTCAAGGAGAACCGGGTTTTGGCCGTTACAGCCGGAAGGAAGACTTCTGAAAGCCAGGGAAGGAGTCTTGCGAGGATAATTTGCATATTCCCAGTGCCTTCTGGGATAAGTGAAGAGTCACCGCGAGCTCAAGGAGAACCGGGTTTTGGCCGTTACAGCCGGAAGGAAGACTTCTGAAAGCCAGGGAAGGAGTCTTGCGAGGATAATTTGCATATTCCCAGTGCCTTCTGGGATAAGTGAAGAGTCACCGCGAGCTCAAGGAGAACCGGGTTTTGGCCGTTACAGCCGGAAGGAAGACTTATGAATTTTAGCCTGACTTCTTCATTGTGAGCGTGAGTGAGCAAAGTGTGAGCAAAAGTAAGTGTGAGTAGAATTGTTTGTATTTAGTTGTTTAATTACTTAACATTTGTTTAGTGCTATCCCCATTAGAAAATGTGCTCCACTATTGCTAATGCGATCCAGTGTACATCTTGTCTCATGTATGCAGTCCTTGAAAAGCAGTTCGAGGGTGCATACTGTTGTTCGAGATGTGAGCAAGTTGCACATTTGGAAGCCCAGATACTGGATCTAAATGAGCAGCTGGCAACTCTGAGATGCATTAGCAATATGGAAAGGAGTGTGCTGCTCACTGAGCAGCAGCTTGCTGGGTCAGATGTGGGGGAGGATCGTAGTAGGGAGCGGCAGGACGGTGAGGTAGGTAGCTGGGTGACAGTTAGAAAGGGGGGTAAAGGGAAAAGTGCTAGGAAGGCTAGTCCTGAACTGACACACCCCAATAGGTTTGCAAACTTGGCAGATGAGGGGGATGTCATTACAGGGGTAGCATTGCTGCAGCAAGGCATGACCTCTGAACGCCAGAGGAGTGTCTGCTCCAGTAAGGGGGGAAATAGGAGTGCAGGGCAGGCAAGACAGGTACTGGTAGTGGGGGACTCAATTATTAGGGGGACAGATAGGGCAATCTGTCACAAAGACAGGGATCGCCGAACAGTGTGTTGTCTTCCTGGCGCTCGAGTTAGGCACATCGCTGATCGGGTGGACAGATTACTGGGAGGGGCTGGGGAGGACCCAGCGGTCATTGTACACATTGGCACAAATGACAAAGTTAGAGGTAGGTGGAAGGTCCTTAAAGATGATTTCAGGGAATTAGGTTGTAAGCTTAAAGCATGGACCTCAAAGGTGGTATTTTCGGAAATACTACCTGTGCCACGAGCCACACTAGAGAGGCAAAGGGAGATCAGGGAGGTTAACAGGTGGCTCAGGAATTGGTGTAGGAAAGAGGGTTTTGGGTTCCTGGAGAATTGGGCCGACTTTTCAGTTGGCTACAGATTCTATGCTAGGGATGGGCTGCATCTTAATGGGGAAGGTGCAGCTCTGCTGGGGCAGAAAATGGCTAGAAGGTTGGAGGAGTGTTTAAACTAGGAATGGGGGGCGAGGGTATTCACTTTATAGAAGGGGAATGTAGTGCAGATAGTGACCAGGGCACAAGTAATGAAATTGGGGGTGGTACGGGGGGAAGGGTTAGGACAGTTAATACAGTAAGCAGGAATACAGGTACAGAATCATACGTAACGTGCATGTACACTAATGCCCGAAGCCTCACAAATAAGGTGGAGGAATTAGAATTAATATTGTTGAAAGAAAATTATGATATAGTGGGGATATCAGAGACATGGCTGGATGAGAGCTATGACTGGGCTGTTAATTTACAGGGTTATAGCCTATTCAGGAATGACCGTACAAATAAGCGAGGGGGAGGTGTGTGTCTATATGTAAAATCATCTTTAAAACCCATCCTGCGTGACAACATATGTGAGGGTACTGAGAATGTAGAGTCCCTATGGGTGGAGATAAGGGGGGGGAGAATGAATAATAAAATACTGATAGGGGTGTGTTATAAGACGCCGAATATTATGGAAGAGGTAGAGAATCTCCTCATAAAGCAAATTGATAAAGCAGCGAATCTCGGAGAGGTAATTATTATGGGGGACTTTAACTATCCTGATATAAATTGGGGAACAGAAACTTGCAGTTCCAGCAAAGGAAATAGATTTTTGATAACAATGAAAGATAATTACCTTTCACAAATGGTACAGGACCCCACAAGAGGGGGAGCACTACTAGACCTTGTACTAACCAATAGGCCAGACCGCATATCAAATATACAAGTTGGGGGTTACTTGGGGAATAGTGATCACAAAATAATAAGTTTTCATGTATTCTTTAGTAAGATGTCTAGTAGAGGGGCTACAAGGACACTAAACTTCAGGAAAGCAAATTTTAAACGGTTGAGAGATGATCTTAGTGCAATAAACTGGGATGATGTACTAAGTAATAAAAGTACACAAAGCAAATGGGAGACTTTTATGAGCATCCTGAATAGGGCTTGTGCAGAAAATATACCCTATGGGAACAAACATGCTAGAAATAGGAGGAAACCCCTATGGCTAAATACAGCTGTAAGGGAAGCAATAAAAGAAAAACAGAAAGCCTTAAAAGAATTAAAGAGGGTAGGTAGTGATGAGGCATTATATAATTATAGAAAATTAAATAAAATATGTAAAAAGCAAATTAAGTTAGCTAAGTTTGAGACAGAGAGACTCATTGCGAGAGAAAGTAAAAATAATCCTAAAATATTCTTTAACTACATAAACAGTAAAAAACTGAAAAGCGATAGTGTTGGCCCCCTTAAAAATAGTCTTGGTGAAATGGTGGAAGGGGATGAGGGTAAAGCCAACCTGCTGAATGACTTTTTTTCTACGGTTTTTATACAAGAAAATGCCATGGCAGATGACATGACCAGTGATACCATAAATTCACCCTTGAATATTACCTGCTTAACCCAGCAGGAAGTACGCCGCCGCCTCGAAATCACTAAGGTTGACAAATCTCCGGGCCCGGATGGCATACACCCCAGAGTACTACAGGAATTGAGTTCTGTGATAGATAGACCATTATTTTTAATCTTCTCAGATTCCTTAATAACAGGGTCAGTACCGCAGGACTGGCGCATAGCAAATGTGGTGCCAATATTCAAAAAGGGGACAAAAACTGAGCCGGGAAATTATAGGCCGGTAAGTTTAACCTCTACGGTTGGTAAAATCCTTGAGGGTTTCTTGAGAGATGCTATACTGGAGTATCTCAAGAAAAATAACCTTATGACAGAGTATCAACATGGGTTTATGAGGGATCGATCCTGTCAAACTAATTTGATCAGCTTCTATGAAGAGGTAAGTTCAAGCCTGGACCAGGGAAATGCAGTGGATGTTGTGTATATGGACTTTTCAAAAGCTTTTGATACGGTGCCACACAAAAGGTTGGTACATAAAATGAGAATAATGGGGATAGGGGAAAATATGTGTAACTGGGTTAAAAACTGGCTAAGTGATAGGAAACAAAGGGTGGTTATTAATGGTACGTACTCGGACTGGGTCTCAGTTCATAGTGGGGTACCACAGGGGTCAGTATTGGGCCCGCTTCTTTTCAACATATTTATAAATGACCTTGTTGGGGGCATGCGGAGTAGAATTTCAATATTTGCAGATGATACTAAACTCTGCAGGGTAATCAATACAGAGGAGGATAATTTTATATTACAGGGAGATTTATGTAAATTGGAGAATTGGGCTGAGAAGTGGCAATTGAAGTTTAATGTAGATAAATGTAAGGTCATGCACTTGGGTAGAGGAAATAACATTTATGATTATGTACTTAATTGTAGAACACTGGGTAAAACAGACACAGAAAAAGACTTGGGTGTATGGGTGGATGGTAAACTTCACTTTAGTGGACAGTGTCAGGCAGCTGCTGCCAGGGCTAATAAAATAATGGGATGTATTAAAAGAGGTATAAGTGTTCATGAAAAAAATATAGTTCTACCTCTGTACAAGTCACTAGTGCGACCGCACTTAGAATACTGTGTACAATTTTGGTCACCGATATATAAGAAGGACATAGCTGAACTGGAGAGGGTGCAGAGAAGAGCGACCAAGATTATTAGAGGAATGGGTGGGCTGCAATACGAAGACAGGTTATTAAACTTGGGGTTATTTAGTTTGGAAAAACGAAGGCTTAGGGGGGATCTAATCACAATGTATAAATATATGAGGGGACAGTACAGAGACCTTTCCAAAGATCTTTTTACACCTAGGCCTGCGACTGGAACACGGGGGCATCCGCTACGTCTTGAGGAAAGAAGGTTTAATCATAATCACAGACGAGGATTCTTTACTGTACGAGCAGTGAGACTATGGAACTCTCTGCCGCATGATGTTGTAATGAGTGATTCACTACTAACATTTAAGCAGAGCCTGGACGCCTTTCTTGAAAAATTTAATATTACCAGTTATGTATATTAGATTTTATGACAGGGTATTGATCCAGGGAACTAGTCTGATTGCCGGATGTGGAGTCAGGAAGGAAATTTTTTCCCCATTGGAACTTGTTTGCCACATTGGGTTTTTTTTTGCCTTCCTCTGGATCAACATGTTAGGCTACGGGTTGAACTAGATGGACTTAGAGTCTCCCTTCAACCTTAAAAACTATGATACTATGAAAAGTTAATGGGGTGTGAATACTTTCACAAAGCACTGTAAACAGGACAAATCCGCCACAAATTTGACTTTAGTTGTGTAGTGTTTTGTTTTGCAGCTAATCACCGGTACTTTACATTTGCCGGGTTGTATTCACTCAAAGGCATCAGTCAATTTCAGCAGTGAAGCTCTTGCTCTCTTGAGAATATGGAGATGGAACATTAGGCTGAGTAAGCCTTGGTCTGCTGGAAAAGTGCACATTAAACATCGTTTTTTTTTCCTTGCGCTGTTTTAATACATTAGTGAGATGGGACTTCTTCTGTAGAAGCAGACACTTCACATCTAAATATTTTGCAGCTCAATGCCAGGGAAAAACCTTCCATATATCCCATTATAATAGGACAGCATATTCCTATTCCCATTGTTTTTCCATCCTGACTGTCACGTGGAAGAGATCATTTTCACATAAGTATAGACATTTGAATGGATAGATACTGGGCATAAGGCTGAGAATGCTTAGGTACCCAGGCTGGACACTTGTGACATCTTTTTTCTTTCATGATGTCACTTGGATGATTGACAATCTGAGCATCATAATTTACACTGCACAAGAAGTAATATATTCACCTGACCACCTGGGCCCATAATCCGCCTGCTTAGATGCCTGGTAGAAATTTTTCCTAAATAGGAATAAATCTGACATTAATGTATTTCTAAGGGGTACTTTGCACATTGCGACATCGCTACTGCGATATCGTCGGGGTCAAATCGAAAGTGACGACGTCGCAACGTGTAAAGCCTAGATGCGCGGATAAACGATCGCAAAAGCATCGTAAATTGGGGATCTGTGTAGTGTCGGACATTTTCATAATGTCGCACCAATAGGAGATACGATGTTGTTCCTCGTTCCTGCGGGAGCACACATCACTGTGTGTGAAGCCGAAGGAGCGAGGAACATCTCCTTACCTGCCTCCACCGGCTATGTGGAAGGAAGAAGGTGGGCGGGATGTTTACGTCCCGCTCATCTCCACCCCTCCGCTTCTATTGGCCGCCTGCCGTGTGACGTCGCTGTGACGCCGCACAACCCGCCCCCTTAGGAAGGAGGTGGGTCGCCGGCCAGAGTGACGTCGCAGGGCAGGTAAGTGCATGTGAACTGCCGTAGCGATAATGTTCGCTACGGCAGCTATCACAAGATATCGCATGTGCGACGGGGGCAGGTACTATCGCGCTCGGCATCACTATCATCGGCTAACGATGTCGCAGCGTGCAAAGTACCCCTTAGGGTTACCCCACTGTATTTTATGTACAAATAAAACATACATTTAAAGGGAACTTATCAGGTTCCAAAACACAAGAGTTGCGGACAGAGCAGCTTCATTCACAGCTCAATACATTATGAGCAGTGGCTGTAACCACGCCCAGGCACTGACAGCCAGCTGTATACTGATGTTGATGCTGAGATGGCTGTCAGTCAGTGCCAGGGGCGTGGATACTGCTGCTGCACACTGTATACTGAGCGGTGACTGAAGCTGCTCCAGCTGCTCTTCAAAGACTGAAAGCTGGAGGCTGCCGGGAGGAATAAACATCTTTTCGCCCTACTAGCCGTGCTTTCAGTGCAATGACTGGGCTGCTTTATAACCCTATTAAGCTGCAGAATAACCTTAGAGCTGCAGGTTAAATGGGTTTTTCAGTCTTGGTGTGCAATACTGCAGTCAATATCGGGCATACCTCCCTGATTTTGCATGAACCACTTGGTTTGAGGAAAAAATCTTATATGCGAACAGCCTTGTAGACTATCATAGGTACGAGGTCTAGCCGAGAAAAAAATGGATAGCAATCATACGTGAAAATTTATGTTTGATTGAGCCCTTACAAGTCAGCTCTTTGATTCAGTGAGCTATTCCAAGAATCTTCATTTCCTGATTCTTAACACTTTTTGTCATTTTTGCCTAAGCCTGTAGTCAGCAATACATTTTTTCCTCTTATCATAAGTTTTTCCTGTTGTAGTGAAACAAGTAGATATCCTCTTAAGCCAGCTTTACACCTTACAACTATGTGCCCACGCTGCGGATTTACCGCGGATTTTGCCGAAAATCTGCAGCAGCGGCACTTCCAAGCCATTTCAATGACATTTTGGAAATGCTGTGTCCATGCTGCGGATTTTTCCGCTGCGGATTTGCCGCGGATTTTGATCCGGAAAAATCTGCAGCATGTCAATTGTTTGTTGCGGATTTTGGTGCGGATTTGGGTATAGAATGGGAAAAAAAAAAAAATCCGCATCAAAATCCGCGGCAAATCCGCGGGTGCGGATTTGCCGCGAAAGTCGCGGATTTTCAGGCAGAAAAGTCCGCAGGTACATTCTACCGTGGACACATAGCCTAAGGTGTGCGATCTCGTATGCGATGTGACACGCCCAGGTCGCATATGCGATTGAATGAGATTGCACGTAGGTCGTTCATTTGCTGTCACACGTGCGTTAGTAGTCTATGTTAAATTGATCAATTTTGTGTGCAATCCTTTAGATCATGTGTTCTGTGACGTATGCATTGGGCACCTTTTTTTTTTTTTTATTTATTGACTTGCCAAGCGTGTGTAATGTGTAGGGATGCGTTTTTACTATGTCATCTGCCATTCAGCTCTGCTACATGGCCGCTGACAGCAGACACAGACAGCCATGTAGCAGAGCTGAATGGTAGTTGACAGCAGACACAGAAAGAGCCGCACTGTCAGAATGAACTCAGGTGAACCTCACCCGACTTCATGGTCATGCTGCGGCTCTGTCTGTGTCGCGTCCCGATTAGCGGTCACCAGTGAAGCGCTCACCGGTGACCGCTAATCTCCTGAGTAACTGAATTGAGCAGCCCTCTCTCATATACTCACCGATCCCCGATCCCCGGCTCTGCACGGCATTCACACTGCTCCGGCGGCTTTTACTATTTTGAAAAAGCCGGCCGCCCATTAAACAATCTCGTATTCCCTGCTTTCCCCGCCCACCAGCGCCTATGATTGGTTACAGTGAGACACGCCCCCACGCTGAGTGACAGGTGTCACACTGCACCCAATCACAGCAGCCGGTGGGCGTGTCTATACTGTGTAGTGAAATAAATAATTAAATAATTAAAAAAAACGGCGTGCGGTCCCCCCCAATTTTAAAACCAGCCAGATAAAGCCATACGGCTGCAGGCTGGTATTCTCAGGATGGGGAGCTCCACGGTATGGGGAGCCCCCCAGCCTAACAATATCAGCCAACAGCCGCCCAGAATTGCCGCATACATTATATGCGACAGTTCTGGGACTGTACCCGGCTCTTCCCGATTTGCCCTGGTGCGTTGGCAAATCGGGGTAATAAGGAGTTATTGGCAGCCCATAGCTGCCACTAAATCCTAGATTAATCATGTCAGGCGTCTATGAGACACCCTCCATGATTAATCTGTAAATTACAGTAAATAAACACACACACACGAAAAAATCCTTTATTAGAAATAAAAAACACAAACACATTCCCTGGTTCACCACTTTAATCAGCCCCAAAAAGCCCTCCTTGTCCGGCGTACTCCAGGATGATGCAGCGTCGCTTCCAGCGCTGCTGCATGGAGGTGACCGGAGCTGAAGCAGACACAGCCGCTCCGGTCACCTCCACACGGCAAATGAAGAGAGCTGCGCGATCAGCTGAGCTGTCACCGAGGTTACCCGCTGTCACTGGATCCAGCGGTGGATTCAGCGGTGGCCGCGGGTAACCTCAGTGACAGCTCAGCTGATCGCGTGGCTGTCTTTATTAGCTGCGTGGAGGTGACCGGAGCGGCGGTGTATTCTGCAGCTCCGGTCACCTCCATGCAGCAGCGCTGGAAGCGACGCTGGACCATCCTGGATTACGCCGGACATGGAGGGCTTTTTGGGGCTGATTAAAGTGGTTAACCAGGGTATATGTTTGTGTTTTTTATTTCTAATAAAGGATTTTTTCAGGTGTGTGTTTATTTACTGTAATTTACAGATTAATCATGTAAGGTGTCTCATAGACGCCTGACATGTTTAATCTAGGACTTATTGGCAGCTATGGGCTGCCAATAACTCCTTATTACCCCGATTTGCCAATGCACCAGGGCAAATCGGGAAGAGCCGGGTACAGTCCCAGAACTGTCGCATCTAATGTATGCGGCCATTCTGGGCGGCTGCTGGCTGATATTGTTAGGCTGGGGAGCTCCCCATAACGTGGAGCTCCCCATCCTGAGAATACCAGCCTTCAGCCGTATGGCTTTATCTGGCTGGTTTTAAAATTGGGGGGGACCGCACGCCGTTTTTTTTAATTATTTAATTATTTATTTCACTACACAGTATAGACACGCCCACCGGCTGCTGTGATTGGGTGCAGTGTGACACCTGTCACTCAGCCTGGGGGCGTGTCTCACTGTAACCAATCATAGGCGTCGGTGGGCGGGGAAAGCAGGGAATACCAGATTGTTTAATGGGCGGCCGGCTTTTTCAAAACAGTAAAAGCCGCCGGAGCAGTGTGAATGCCGTGCAGCGCCGCACCGGGGATCGAGGATCGGTGAGTATATGAGAGAGGGGGTAAGAGGGATAGACTGACATGGACAGAGAGAGAGGGACAGAGATAGTGACGGACTGACAGAGATTAGTGAATGACAGACATTGTGAGGCGCTTCAGAACGCAGCTTTTCAGCTGCGCTCTGAAGCAGACCTTTTTTAAGCTGCGGTGCAGAGCGCACACCTGCGCACATAGCCTCAGACATCACAATCGTATGAGGGATATCACACGTTACAATTGACTAGTTTCGTACTACCAAACGTCCAATGTATGAGGAATAAACGACGTGTATGCGATCACCGTATTTGCGTTCAATATCGATCGCACGTAGGTTTCACACGCAAATACGTCACGAACGATGCCGGATGTGCGTCACTTACAACTTGACCCTGACGACGGATTGAAAGATCTATTGAAGTGTGTAAAGCAGGCATTAGAACCATGATAACAGAATTCTGTGATTTAAAAAAATGATACTTCCTGCTACATTCCAACTAGACATGTCTGGCCTCACTGAATTCACTTGTATTGTGCGAGGCCACACACGTCTAGTTGGCACATGACTGCATGTATGCAAATCACATACTTGCAGTCCATTTTTTTCTTGGATAGCACTTCTACCAATGATAGTTTGGATGGCTATTCCCAAGTTAGATTTTATCTCTGGACCGAGTGGTTCATGCAAAATCTTGGAGAATTGTTCAATAGTGATCCGAGTGCTAGATCAAAATCGGCAATAAAATCTATGGGTTAGTGAAAATATCTGACAGTATATGGATACCATCCATCTGTCAGAAAACTGATGAACCTGACCAGACGCTGATAAATATCTGATAACAGTCTTATGGAAATATAGTGAAACTGATGAAAATCATTGCTGAAACTTGCTCCATTTTTCTCGTACATAGAAACCTGATGTCTGAATGAACTGTAAAGGCCGCTTTACACGCTGCGATATCGGTACCGATATCGCTAGCATGGGTACCCGCCCCCATCTGTTGTGTGACACGGGCAAATTGCTGCCCGTGCCGCACAACATCGCCCAGACTCGTCACACTAATTACCTGTCCGAAGACGTCGCTGTGACCGGCAAACCGCCTCCTTTCTAAGGGGGCGGTTCGTTCAGCGTCACAGCGACGTCACAGCGACGTCACAGCTGCGTCACTAAACCGCCGCCCAATAGAAGTGGAGGGGCAGAGATGAGTGGGACGTAACATGCCGCCCACCTCCTTCCTTCCGCATAGCGGCCGGGAGGCAGGTAAGGAGAGCTTCCTCGTTCCTGTGGTGTCACACAGAGCGATGTGTGCTGCCACAGGAACGAGGAACAACCTTGTTACTGCTGCAGTGACGATTTTTGAGAATGGACCCCCATATCACCGATGAGCGATTTTGCACGTTTTTGCGACGATGCAAAATCGCTCATCGGTGTCACACGCAACGGCATGGCTAATGCAGCCGGATGTGCGTCACAAATTCCGTGACCCCCAACGAGTTCGCATTAGCGATGTCGTAGCGTGTAAAGCCCCCTTTAGGTCTCATTCATCCGTCAGTATTTTCCACGTACGAGAAAAGTGGACCTTAATTTGGTCAGACTTTCATCAGAGTTTGGTCCGAGTGTCATCAATTTTTCTTGTTTGTGGAAGCAAAATTAATTAAACCACCCCTCTATTATTTCCTCTCTAACAGTCCATGAAAATCAGACTGCACTCGGATGGCATCCAATTGCTGACCAATTTTTTCATGGACCCATAGATTTTCACTGCTGAGTTTGATCTGACACTTGGATCAATATCGAACATGTCTCCATGATTTTACATGGACTGCTCAGTCTGGAAAACATCATGGACACAGGAGCACCCCCATTTACTATTATAGGTAGCAGTGATATACCCCAGAAAACTACGAATAGCACTGCTACCAGAAAAACTGATGTCTGAATTACCCCATCTTTTTTTCTTGAAAAGGTCTGTGTTTTTTCCTTTCACTGGGCCATTGACTTACATGGCGAATTTCATCTGCGGCACAGATGAAAGTAGGACATGTCTCCGTTTTCTTTTTTTTTTTGCAGACAATCATTCCGTCAATAAAGTACATGTGAATATGGAAAACTGAATCTAGTGGGTCCATTATCTATCAGAAAAATAGCCAATACCACACGTACCAACAAACCTAATGCATGAATCTGGCCTTCGTCTAATCTTTCCTACCCGATTTTATTTTATGGATACATTAGTGGATGTGGTTGTCACGTCCTATCCACTAATAAGTTGGAATTCACTGCAGAAAAAGTCCAAGTAAACCTTCATGCTCTCTGGA
Organism: Anomaloglossus baeobatrachus; assembly: GCF_048569485.1. Classification (NCBI taxonomy): domain Eukaryota; kingdom Metazoa; phylum Chordata; class Amphibia; order Anura; family Aromobatidae; genus Anomaloglossus; species Anomaloglossus baeobatrachus. Next base: position 294,856,530 of record NC_134355.1, read on the forward strand.
AAAAAGAAAGGAATAGATCTGCTTGTTCTGAGAAACATCTTAGACAAAGGTCTGTAGAAATGTCAGAAAGAGGCACAAAATTAGCAGTTTTAGCGAAATGGTTCACGATGATCCCGAAAGTGGTAAATCCTCCAGCTGGAGAAAACTGGAATATGAAGTCCATACAAATGTCAATCAATAGTCTTATAGGAATGCTCAATGCTTGGAGAATGATTGAAGGAGCTTGTCTTTGGGCTTGGGCTTTTCACAGGTATAGAAAAGTGACCTACCACAAGGAGTGGAGCCAATAAAGTACTATGTGAGCTGTCAGGAAACAATGTTATTTCATTAATCTAGAAGAGGATGCAATGGACCTAGAACCAAGAACAGCAGTATATTAGAAGTTAAGAGGGATTCACCACTCTACCTAACTGCTGCCACTTCATTTAGAAGGTGCACATACACAGTACATGTGTTGCACCCCAGGGGGTCGGGGGAAAATACTCGTCACCGTGCCGGTGAGGGTCAGGGCATGTCACGGGTGGCCCTGCCCGGTTTCATGACCCCAAGGTGTACACAGAGGGAGAGGGGGAATAAGGATGATGGTGGAGGTTGGTTTCGTGACGCCACCTGCGGTATGCGGCCAGGTGTTCCCACTGTGAGTCCTCTCTGGTCGGGGTCTCTCCAATCCCGATGTATGTGGAATATGGAACTGGTTGCAGGTGTTTCCGGCACTCACCGGAGACCCTGGAATCCTGTGTAGCTGTAAAGAACCCAGGCTGAGCTGGATGCTCCAAGCCACAGGCCCTATGGCGCTTCCAGAAGTGTGAGGTAGAAGAGACTGGACCGAGGTCCCTAACTGTGTCTCACCCCAAGCTGTGCCCGGGGAAGATGCTCCTTCCCTTTCCCCCAAGTGATGCCTGCCCCCCAGGTGGTTGTCCCAGTGACCGGAAAAGTCCCATGCTTTGTGACGGCCACCCCCCTATCTACCCCAGTACATACCCCCAGTGGGAAGGCACCTAACTGTTTGTGGTGTGTGAATGTGAGAAACACCAGCGATTAACCTCTCTTACCCGGGATGAGTACTACATCTTAAAGGAGATGCCGTACCCTGTGGCGACTGAAGCCTCAGGGGCGCCACACATGAATGTCAGGACCAGACAACCACCTAATGTTTATGGCGGTGTCCAAAGTCTTTCACAATGGCAGATATTTGGGTAAAGTAGAATTAAACATGGAATTTCAACATGCCCGATCCCATACACATTTGTCCAAGATAAGGGGTTGGGAGTAATAGAGTTTAGACAATTCAGCCTGCAGGATGTTATAGAGGAGGCAAAGCTCAATAGATTGGCTTATAGATTTGGGGAATAGATTAATTAAAATCAGTAGTTTATTAATTGAAACACCTGCCCAATTTGGACATAGCAGTCAATGGGGTGGTGCTCCTTAGTTCTCTACAGCCCTCCCTGTATAAGTATGCATTGACAGCGCTCAGATACTCCTTAGGACCTCCCACTTGACTGGTTAGAACACACTGAGCAGGTATTTCAAAGTAAAAAAAGTTTTACTGAATTCCCTACTGAGTTTACAACCGGCTGATTATGGACCTATCCTACAAATTAGCAATAAATACTGTAAGTCCCGGACAACACTGATCCATACACTATGTACATCTGGCCAATGCCAGGTCTGGTCATCAATATCAAATCGGTGGGGGTTTAACACCTGACACCCCCACCATTTGGTATTGATTACCTAAAAATATGTCCTCAATATCATAGTAGTGGACAACTGTATGGAGTTGGCTTAAAATATAAAATTATGAAACGCTAAATTGTCAATTTTTAGTCTCCCCACCAGATCCAAAAAATGCTATAGAAAGTTATTAAAAAGTTGTATGTACCCCAAATAGTACCAATGAAAATGGCATCTTGGCACATAAAACAAGCCCCCAAACAGGTCCATAATAATAACAAATATATATTTTTTTCCTTCTAGAAAGTGAAAAGTTGTTCTTAACAACTGATGATGTACATTTTGATCATAGGTCCCATGCTGGGTGTATTAAGAGCTCAGGAGCTAAACCTGCTCTATATCGAACAGATGCTGGCTGTATGATACAGACAGCATCTACTTCTAACAGCAGAGAGCACAGGTTTTTTGAAGGGATTCAAAAATATTGTTAAAAAAGGAAAAAAATGAAAGCCAGCATATAAAAGTCATAGCACTTCTAAAAAAAAGATGTATTTGTGATTGCAGTATCATATGTACACCAAATTGGTATTGATAGAAATGTCAGCTTGGTGCTCAAGAAACAAACCCTCACGCAGATCTATCAACAAAAAAGAAAATGGCGACACAAACATTTTTTAGTTCAGATTTTTTTTAACCACTAAAATATAAAAAAAATATGTTTTATATCCCTGTAATTGTTCAGGTTGGGCATGAAAGTCTGCTGTCACTCAATGTGACTGCAGACTAGTGAGTCCTCACATTGAGCCTGGTGCGCACTGTTAGGATTCTCAGCAGATGCTGGCGGTGAGACCAGGGCAGTCAAATGACCACAAGTATGTGTTATGTGTCGCGGGCGGAGGAGGGGACGCTGCGCTCTCCCACTGCTCGGGTCCGGCCGCCGCTGCTGCTGCGGCCGCTGCTGCTCGGTGGCTCGAGCGATGGGCCGGATCCCAGGGACTCGAGCGGCGCTCCTCGCCCGTGAGTGAAAAGGGGTTTGGTTTTGGGGATTTATTGTCCGTGACGCCACCCACGGTTGTGGTGATTTTTGTTGGTAACACCACCACTGCTCTGTATGGGGATCCCGGGAGCGGTGACAGGGAGCAGCAAAGTTGTTAGTTCTCCCCTCCGTGGGTAGGGGGTGGTTGTCCCGGGGCCCAGTGATGGGGTGGAGGATGAGGGATGGCAGGCCAGGTGCGGGGCCTGGTGAGGTGCAGGGTCGCGGGGGGCAGCGCTGTGCCTCACGGCACGGTGGTACTCACTCAGCCTGAGACGGTGACACAGTTCTCCGTAAAACACACGGCTGGAAAGACGGTTCCCACGGACGGCTGCTGTTGCTTTTCCCCGGTAGTTAACGGTGACTGTCTCTTTTCCTGCACCTAAGTTCAGTGTTGGTAGCGATGGATTCCCACCGGTTACCCGCTCCCCGACTTGGATATGGGCCGGAGGAGCCCCTCTTTGCCCGCAGGCGCTGGCCCTGAGAAACTGGTGCCTTGGCGGTGGCGGTGTCTCTTTCATACGGTTGGACTGTTGCCTTCAATCGGGACTTAGTTGTTTGGAGACCCGGAGGTCCCCTTCACTGATGGATTTGGCAAATTCACGGCGACTCCCAGCCTTGCAGGGATCCGAAAGGCCCCCGCCAATGGTGCTGGCCTCTCCCCGTGCACCGGTCCGGCACCGCCGGGCCACCACCCGTCCGCGGCCCCCACGGCAACCCCGATCAGCCACTCCCGCAGACGGTCACCGCCGTCTGCTAACCTTGCTGTCTCAGTCCGGGGCACACACCTGGACTAACTTCAGGCTTTCAAACTGTCATTTTCCTCCTTCACTACTCTCACTGCACTACTGCTCAGCTCCTCTCACTTTCTCCTCCAAAACTAATCTGCCTGGTTTCCCTCATCCAGGACTGTGAACTCCTTGGTGGGTGGAGACCAACCGCCTGGCTCCACCCCCTGGTGTGGACATCAGTTCCTGGGGAAGGCAACAAGGATTTTTGGTTTAGCTTAGATGTGCCTAACCGGGGTATAGGGTGTGGTGGTGTCATTACCTGTGACCCCTGGCTTGCCCAGGGCGTCACATTATGCATTATCCCGGCCACAATCCTACTAGATGTGTGTGGACTCATTAAATTCACTTGTAATGAGCAAGGTGAGGCCTGTCTAAAGGGCACTTTACACACAGCGACATCAATAGCGATGTCGCTGGTGAAAGCACCCGCCCCCGTTGATTGTGCGTCACGGGCAAATCGCTGCCCGTGGCGCACAACATTGCTAACACCCGTCACACATACTTACCTTCCTAGCTAAGCGATCGCCCAATAGAAGCAAAGGGATGGAGATGAGCGGGCGTAACATCCCGCCCACCTCCTTCCTTCCTCATTGCCGGAGGACGCAGGTACGGTGTTGTTCGTCGTTCCTGCGGTGTCACACTTAGCGATGTGTGATGCCACAGGAACGACGAACAACCTGCGTCCAAAAGCAGCAACAATATTTGAGATTAGAACAACGTGTCAACGATCAACGATATGGTGAGTATTTCTGATCATTAACGGTCGTTCCTGCATTTCACACACAACGACGTTGCTAACGAGGCCGGATGTGCGTCACGAATTCCGAGACCTCAACGACATCTCGTTAGTGATGTCATTGCGTGTAAAGGGGCCTTAATCGGAAGGTGGCCAGGAATATGCATTTCGCATACTTGTGATCACATGCTCGCCTCGGTCTCACCGCAAGCATCGGAAAATCCTGACAGTACATGCTGTGTATGCTGTGAGGATTTACAAGTCTGTAATCACCTAGAGTGGCTGAAGACTTTCTCGCCAAACCTGAACAACTTATTTAAGGAAATCAACCCCTTCATGACCCTTGATCTACCGGAATGTCACCGGTCATGTCTGTCCCTTTAATGTAGGCTCACCCTGCTTTCTCACACATGTTGGCCGATCTGATCAGCCGACATGTGCAGCTAACAGGCGTGGGTAGATTGGAGATCCACTGCGCCTATTAACTAGTTAAATCCCACTGTTAATCTCTGACAGTGGGATTTAATTCCTGCCGACTAAGGGTGGTGTCACACACAGCGACGACAACAACGACGTTGCTGCTACGTCACCATTTTCTGTGACGTTGCAGCGACGTCCCATTGCTGTCGCTGTGTGTGACATCCAGCAACGACCTGGCCCCTGCTGTGAGGTCGCTGGTCATTGCTGAATGTCCAGCTTCATTTTTTGGTCGTCGCTTTTCCGCTGTGACGCACACATTGCTGTGTGTGACAGCGAGAGAGCGACGAAATGAAGCGAGCAGGGAGCAGGAGCTGGAATCTGGCAGCTGTGGTAAGCTGTAACCAGGGTAAACATCGGGTAACCAAGGGAAGACTTTTCCCTGGTTACCCGATATTTACCTTCGTTACCAGCGTCCGCCGCTCTCGCTGCCAGTGCCGGCTCCTGCTCTCTGCACATGTAGCTGCAGTTCACATCGGGTAATTAACCCAATGTGTACTGTAGCTAGGAGTGCAGGGAGCCAGCGCTAAACAGTGTGCGCGGCTCCCTGCTCTCTGCACATGTAGCACAGCGTCGTTATGATCGCTGCTGCTTCTGCTGTGTTTGACAGCTAAGCAGCGATCATAACAGCGACTTACAAGGTCGCTGTTGCGTCACAGAAAATGGTGACGTAACAGCGACGTCGTTGTCGCTGTCGCTATGTGTGAACCCAGCTTAAGAGTGCATCATTCCCAGCCCTCATTGGCGGCCCCGTGACGAGATGGGATAACGATGGGTTGCCATGAACAGTTGGGTGACTCCTCTGTAATGACGTAGTTGATGTGAATGCCGGCTAAGCACAGGCGTTCACAGGACATTTGCATTTCTTCTGTTCAGAGCAGTGCTAGCCCTTCTCTGTATAGCTGCACAAGTGATCACAGTGTATCAGCTTCAAGTCCCCTAACAAGAAAAAGTGTAAAAAAAAAGTGTTAAAACATATGAAAAAAATAAAAAAGTCAGTAAAGTTCAAATCACCCCCTTTTGCCCTATGCAAAATAAAACAATAAAAAAATATATACACATGTTTGGTATTGTTGCGTTCAGAAATGCCTGATCTATCAAAATATAAAATAATCTGATCGGTAAAGGACGTAACGCAAAAAAAATTAAAAACTCCAGAATTACATTTTTTTTTGGTCGCTGCAACATTGTAATAAAATGCAATAAGAGGCGATCAAAACATTGTATCTACCTAAAAATGGTATAATTAAAAGTGTCAGCTCAAGACGCAAAAAATAAGCCTTCACAGAGCCTGAAATCCTGAAAAATGAGGAAAATGGAGGAAAAAGCGCAATTATTATTATTTTTTTTTTCAAATTTCTGAATTTTTCGGACAAATAAAAACGTTATGGCTCTTGGAAGAATGGGAGGAAAAAACAAAAACGAGAAACGGAAAATCGTTGGATGGCGAAGGGGTTAAGAAGTGTAAAATTCTCACATTTTATTACAAACAGCACAATTGTCATTGGCTGGAAGGGGTTAAAGTAGTGTCTGGGTCAGGAGCTCACCCCAGTGCAAACTATAAACCCCCACTCCCAGTGCACCTCCACTCCCAGTGCACCTCCACTCCCAGTGCACCTCCACTCCCAGTGCACCTCCACTCCCAGTGCACCTCCACTCCCAGTGCAATGTGAATGGCAGCTCCTGGAAGCCAAAAGGAGAGTCGTGTAGCTTCTTGCGCAGGGACCTCAGTAGGCAGTCAGCACTGCAGAAGCCCAGAAGACAACAGCCAATTTGCAGACTTACAGCTCACTCTGCCCTGATATACCCTGAAGAATCCTTAACCTACAGCTTCCCTGGTGGTCTAGTGGTTAGGATTCGGCGCTCTCACCGCCGCGGCCCGGGTTCGATTCCCGGTCAGGGAATAAGCATGTTTTTTTTTTATATTTTACTTTATTTTTATACATATTTTTTGTTACTGTGCTATATGATCATTTCTTCTCCTTTTTGTTAATCGCTATGTGTCTAGAACATATATGAACTATGTTCCAGACCTGTACGGCAGTGACATATTCTAACCACACTCCTGGGATTATATAGGACTCGTCTGTACCTCTGTCCCCCTTCACTTTCATTTGATTATAAAGTCACTGATTACATGTACTTTTTATTTCTTCTTCTTGCTATTGAACGTATTTGTGTATTTATTTATAGTGACTTATTCCTCTCATTGCTCTGGCAGGAAAGGCTGCATGGATCTGTCAGCAGTGACACCTCCTGGCCACAGCTAGTATTGCACTCACTACCTGCTTGGTTGATTTGCCATTTTTTTTACAGTAAGTACAGTAATGTGAGAGGCCCCTTGTACATCATATTTGAGACCTCATTCCTACCTTATTTTGTTTTATTACATAACAATATATTAAAGCAAAGGGAGATATTCTGCAAGAAGAATAGTAGGTTCACTCCGTCCAGTTTCTGGACTATCCAGACAAATGTATACAGCTGTGAGCCTATGCAGCGGAACAGGATGCACTTACTGGACCTTCTCTTTTTGTATAAAGCTGTATTGAAACGGTTAATTTTTCACTATAGTTGAACCTGTAAGTAGGTTCTGATTAGTTGGTCGTAACCATGGATTCCAAAGGTCCTGCAATGTCCTGAACATGAGTTGAAGGGAACCTGTCAGGTGTAATATGCCCCCAGAACCACGAGCAGTCCTGGGTGCATATTACTAATCCCTAACTGTCCTTGTATATGTGCCGCCCTGACCTATCAGGTCGTCAGAGGCTATTGTGCAATCTGCCCTTCTGCATGATATCCACCTACTGTCTCCTCCCCAAAATCCTATAGAATGTAAGCCCGCAAGGGCAGGGCCCTCTTCCCTCTGTACCAGTCTGTCTACTGTAACTTGTATATGTATTCTGCATGTAACCCCTTCTCATGTACAGCACCATGGAATTAATGGTGCTCTATAAATAAAAAACAATAATAATTAATAATATCCACCTCCTCCTTGGTTACGGGTCCCTGACCTTTGGTGTTGCTAATGTGGCGCCCCTGACCTGGTCAGGCACCACTGAGTACTGCACCCATGCTGGGGACAGTACAATACAGGTAATCCAGAAGGCTGACCGGGGTGTGGAACACAGGCGCATAGTGATCAGGTCTCACACATGTACCCATGAGAGGACCCCTGGGGATCCCAGGAGGGGGAAAAGCCTTCACCTTCACTGGAATAGTGGAGGGGGCCAAAAGCCTCCATCTCCTCTCAAGGGGTGTGGTAAGAGAGTCTGGTTGCTAGGTGGCGTAGGCAGGCACAAAAAGGAAAAAGAGAAGGAGGAGTAAACAGTCTAGAGTCTGCAGCAGAGTGTGGAGGAGTGAGGAGCAGGAAAGTGAAGCTCTGACAGGAGCAGCAGTGAAGGTCCCAGATGTGAGCCGGTTCAGAGCAGAGTCCAGGGAGCTCCGAGGAGAGCTGACCCCTTCCCCTGGGCTGCTGTAGTCTGACAGCGTCCGCGCAGTGGCTACCGACGGGGGAGAACGGTCACCTAGGAGTGCTACCCGAAACCCATCTCCAGCTAAAGAGAGAGCACAGAGTGGGAAGTAAGGAGACTGCTAGGGAGAACCAGGCCCAAACGGGCGGCAGATCCCGGAGTGGGGATAGATCCACCTTTCCCTGCTAAACCTGCCGGTGTGGGGCCCTCAAAGCCCACACCACAACACCACAAAAGCCGCAGCCACGTAGCCACAGTTAGGGCCCATAGCTCACAGGAGGCAAGCAGCTGGAGTGAGCTGGTCCAGGCCACAAGCAAACGGCAAACGAAGGGGAGAGAGGCTTCAGCAACTTCCCTGGGTGACCCCCATAGGGACTAAAAGTCGGGGTTACCCCAAACCACCAAGGGCTAAGGAAGGCGAGTTGGTAGTCACCATCAGAAGTCAGCCTGAAGGATACCTGGTTCCCGCCTGGTTCATCCCAGCTACGCCCGGGTTACTCACCCTGCCACCTGAAGTGAGTAAAAACCCTGAAAGACATTCTGCCTGTGTGGAGTTATTCTGCGCCTTGTGGTTCTACGCACCTACACAGGGCCCTGGGGCTTGCCTCACTCTCAGGAGGCTATTCCAACTAACTGCACTCACCATCAGCCCCAGGCGTCCCTCAACCTGCAGTGGCGGTCCCTACTGGCCGCAATACTGAGAGTGGCGTCACGACAAGAAGAAGATCTCCTACCTGTGACCAGATCCAGCTGAGTGGAGTCCCTGAAGGTAATGCACCGACACAACACCTGTAGGGCTTCACACTAAGAACAAGCTAATCAAAACCCTAGGAACACTCTGCACCAGACACACCAGTGGACGTCCAGAAGAGAACAGGGCTGGCCATTTGGGGGGGTTGGTTAGGGGAGTTCAGGAGTGTCAGAAGTAGAGTAGGTGAGTGGTGACTCTCAAGAGGAGAGGTCAGGAGCTGGGCTCTTCAGTTACTAGGTGGCAGACGTTGGTCTGGCCTGGTAGGAGCTGGACCCCGGTCGCAGGGGATCGTGACAAGGGGCACGGACTGTCGAGGAGGACAGCCGGCGGCCAAGTGCCATCACCGGGCAGGGGCCAGGGTATGATGGGGTACGTGGACTGTCGCGGGCGGGGAGGATGCCGTCACTGCTGCGCTCTCGCTAACGCTCGGGTCCGGCGCTGCTGCGGCTCGGTGGCTCAAGCAGTGGGCTGGATCCGGGGACTCGAGCGGCGCTCCTCGCCCGTGAGTGAAAGGGGTGGTTGGTTTGGGGGATTTAGTCCGTGACGCCACCCACGGGTCGTGGTGAAGATAGGCACCACCGCTGCTGATGACGGGGATCCCGGGAGCGATGGTAAGGGTCACCTATCTGGCTAACCACTACTCGGATGCCTCTGCTCTGTGCCAGTCATTGCACTGGCTGCCCATATATCATAGGATCCAATTCAAACTGCTTGTTCTCACCCACAAAGCTCTCCACAGTGCAGCACCCCCCTACATCTCCAACCTCCTCTCTGTCTATCAGTCCACCCGTTCTCTATGCTCTGCAAGCAACTTTCGACTAACATCCACACTAATTTGAACCTCCCACTCCCAGATCCAAGACTTCTTCTGAGCTGCACCAACCCTCTGGAACGCTCTACCCCAAGAAGTTAGGACAAATCACAACTTACTCAGCTTCAGACGCACCCTAAAGACGCATCTTTTTAGGGCGGCCTATCACACTCCCTAATCAGATTCGATTCACGTAGTCCCTCTACAACCTCTCACAACATAGCTCCACATCAAACTCCATGGCACCCAAAGGCATCTCAAGGCTCGGGCCCACTGGTCCAGGAAACCATTATCCAGCCCCATTTCCGTGAGATGGTTGGATTGTCATTGTAAATAAGCACTTGAACCTTGCCTCTCCCCCCATCTCATTGTAGATTGTAAGCTCTCACGAGCAGGGTTGTATTTTTTTTTTTCCCTCTAAATATTGGATTTCTATAACTGTTACTTGTTTGTATATGATCCTCCTGAATTGTAAAGCGCTACGGAATATGTTGGCGCTATAGAAATAAAGATTATTATTATTATTATTATTATTATTATTAAGGAGCATCTGGGATGTTGTTTTCCCCCTCCATGGGTAGGGGTCGGTGGTCCTGGGGCCCGGTGATGTTGTGACGGGGAGGCAGGGTCGGTGGGGTGCAGGGTTGCAGGGACAGCGCGGCGCGGTGCCGGATGGCACGGGTGTACTCACTCAGCAAGAAAGGTACAAAGTCCTCGATAAACCAAACGGCTGGATGGACGGGTCCCGCAGCCGGCTGCAGTGCTTCTCCCTGGACAGGTGATGGCGGCTGTCTTTCCCTGCACCTTGATGTTCTCTTTCTGACTACTATGGATTCCCAACGGTAGTCTGCTCCCCGGTGTATGGGTACCGGAGGAGCCCGTTTGCCCGCAGACGCTGGCCCTTGGGTCTCTAGCCTTAGGCCGTAGCTGTATACCCTCACGGTGTGGGCGGTGGCCTTCAATCGGGACTTTTGCTGTTGTGAAACCCCTGGGGCTCCACTCACATTCGGATCTGACTATTGTCGGCGGCTCCAAGCCTGGTTGGGGTCCGTTGGCCCTGCCTGTGTGTGCTGGCTTCACGTCGCTCTCCGGTCAGTACCGGCAGGCCGCCGCCCATCCCCGGTCCTACGGTTCCGCGTTGCTCCACCACTCCTGCAGACGGCCACAACCTTGCTGTCAGTGCCTGGGCCACAAACCCAGACACCCAAGTGCTTACTCCTCACTCCTCAAACTCCAACACTCAACTGTCACTTTTCCCGCCTCCAGGCCTGTGAACTCCTCGGTGGGTGGGGCCAACTGCTTAGCTCCGCCCCACCTGGTGTGGACATCAGACCCTGGAGGGAGGCAACAAGGATTTTGTGTTTAGCTGGTGTCCCTGTCTAATGGGGTGGGGTGTTTGTGTGTTATCTGTGACGACCTGGCTAGGCCAGGGCGCCACATGGACCCTAGGCCAGGAAGTAGCTTCAGGCGTCCTGGTAATTCACCCAATGAGGATGGAGCCTTCAAGATCCGTTCTCCACCCGCTCCAAAATTGGGGTACTAGCGCAACGAGGGGGATATGACGTTCCCACTGCATAGTCCAGAAAATCCCAAGTGTGATCCCTGAGAGCAAGCTCACTCCGTTAGCCATACGGGTGAGCGGGACCCGTTTTAGTTTCAAGCTAAAAGGGACCAACTATAGAAAGAGGTGCCAAGGTCAAGGTAACAGGCTAACAAGCAACACCAACGGGCACGGGATCCAGGCGTGCTCCCTCCCTGCTGCAGTGGCATCAACAACTTTTGTTTACCATGGTTGTCAGCGTCAGCGTTATTAGACTGAGTGAGTATGCAATTAATCCTTACCGGCCCGACGGCACCTTCCCGACATCATCACCGAGTCCCGGGGCATTCCCCCTACCCGTGGAGGGGTTAAACACCTGGCTGCCCACACCACCGCCACCAGGCACTCCCAGCCGCAGCGGTGATACTTTACCCTTACCCCACATCACGGGTGGCGTCACGAACTGTCCATACCATCCCCTGTACATAACTCCCCTTTTTATTCGAGTTACCGCATGACCCCCCGGTCCGGAGACCCCTCAAGCCACCGCCGATCCAGATCCAGTATATGTGACGCCCAGCTGCTGATGTGTGGGCGTCACATATACAATAGCATAGATAGAGAGATCTTTAGAAAAAGTATTTCTAAACATATTTTACCGTATGCTAATCAGCGAGGGCACTAGTCCCCTGGGTGTTAGTTCCCCTGACTAGTCGCCCCTCATTAGCATGTTAGTACACCCCATGTGGGCGGTTCAGCGCACATGACCCCGGAGTTTCGGTCATGCGCACTATGAAGCCGGGTGTACGCTTCCTGGCTTCAAACTGAAGTAGTGCATATAACCGAACCTCCGGGGTCATGTGCACTGAGCTGAAATCCAGCGTCGGATGCGATGGCAGCGGATAGGTGAGTGAAATCATCCTCTGACGCTGTGTGTGCATTCATTAGCATGTTAGCACACCCACAGGGGTGTACTAACATGCTAATAAGGGGCGACTAACCGGGGAACTAACATCCTTGGGACTAGTCCCCTCGCTCATTAGCATACGGTAAAAGATCTTTAGAAATACTTTTTCTAAAGATCCCTTTAGCTATGCTAATGTATACAGGGACGGTTAGGCAGGGATTAGCAATATGCACCCAGAACTGCTCGTGGTTCTGGGTGCAAATTGGACCTGACAGGTTCACTTTAAGTGACAGGGAATCAGGAGAACTATACTACATTTCTATTTGGAGGTATTTGCTAATATTATCATTACACCTATTATATATTGGGATAGGATTTTGGAGAGGAGAATACCCCTTTAAGGCCCCCTTCACACGTCCGTGAAAAACACGCACGTGTGTTACGGGCCGTTTTTCGGGTCCGTGTCCCGTTTTTGTGTCCGTTTTTATGGTCCGTGTGGCACCTGTGTGAATTGCGTATGCTAGCCGTGTTTGTGTGCAGAACGTCCGTGTGTGCGTGTGGAATTAACGTGTATGTGTACGTGGAATGTCCGTGTGGAATGTCCGTGTGTGTGATGCACAATGTCGTTTATAAATGTCGGCTGACAGCAGACAGAGTTGCGCGATGAGAATGAACTCGGGTGAACTTCACCAGACTTCATCCTCATACCGCGGCTCTGTCTGTGTCGAGTACTGATTAGCGGTCACCTGTGAAGGATTCACCGGTGACCGCTAATCCCCCGAGTGACTGAAGTTTCCCCCCCTCTCTCATACTCACCGTTCCTCGATCCCCGGCGCGGCCCTGCACGGCATTCACACTGCTGCGGCGGCTTTTACTATTTTGAAAAAGCCGGCCGCCCATTAAACAATCTCGTATTCCCTGCTTTTCCCCGCCCACCGGCGCCTATGATTGGTTGCAGTGAGACACGCCCCCACACTGAGTGACAGGTGTCACACTGCACCCAATCACAGCAGCCGGTGGGCGTGTCTATACTGTGCAGTAAAATAAATAAATAAATAATTAAAAAAAAACGGCGTGCGGTCCCCCCCAATTTTAATGCCAGCCAGATAAAGCCATACGGCTGAAGGCTGGTATTCTCAGGATGGGGAGCTCCACGTTATGGGGAGCCCCCCACCCTAACAATATCAGTCAGCAGCCGCCCAGAATTGCCGCATACATTATATGCGACAGTTCTGGGGCTGTACCCGGCTCTTCCCGATTTGCCCTGGTGCTTTGGCAAATTGGGGTAATAAGGAGTTATTGGCAGCCCATAGCTGCCAATAAGTCCTAGATTAATCATGTCAGGCGTCTATGAGACACCCTCCATGATTAATCTGTAAGTTACAGTAAATAAACACACACGCCCGAAAAAATCCTTTATTAGAAATAAAAAACACACACATATACCCTGGTTCACCACTTTAATCAGCCCCAAAAAGCCCTCCATGTCCGGCGGAATCCAGGATGGTCCAGCGTCGCTTCCAGCGCAGCTGCATGGAGGTGACAGGAGCTGCAGAAGACACCGCCGCTCCGGTCACCTCCACGCAGCTAATGAAGACAGCCGTGCGATCAGCTGAGCTGTCACTGAGGTTACCCGCTGTCACTGGATCCAGCGGTGGATGCAGTGGTGGCCACGGGTAACCTCAGTGACAGCTCAGCTGATCGCACGGCTGTCTTCATTAGCTGCGTGGAGGTGACCGGAGCGGCGGTGTCTTCTGCAGCTCCTGTCACCTCCATGCAGCAGCGCTGGATGCGACGCTGGACCATCCTGGAGTACGCCGGACATGGAGGGCTTTTTGGGGCTGATTAAATTGCTGAACCAGGGTATATGTGTGTGTTTTTTATTTCTAATAAAGGATTTTTTCTGGTGTGTGTGTGTTTATTTACTGTAATTTACAGATTAATCATGGAGGGTGTCTCATAGACGCCTGACATGATTAATCTAGGACTTATTGGCAGCTATGGGCTGCCAATAACTCCTTATTACCCCGATTTGCCAAAGCACCAGGGCAAATCGGGAAGAGCCGGGTACAGCCCCAGAACTGTCGCATATAATGTATGCGGAAATTCTGGGCGGCTGCTGACTGATATTGTTAGGGTGGGGGGCTCCCCATAACGTGGAGCTCCCCATCCTGAGAATACCAGCCTTCAGCCGTATGGCTTTATCTGGCTGGCATTAAAATTGGGGGGGACCGCACGCCGTTTTTTTTTAATTATTTATTTATTTATTTTACTGCACAGTATAGACACGCCCACCGGCTGCTGTGATTGGGTGCAGTGTGACACCTGTCACTCAGTGTGGGGGCGTGTCTCACTGCAACCAATCATAGGCGCCGGTGGGCGGGGAAAGCAGGGAATAGGAGATTTTTTAATGAGCGGCCGGCTTTTTCAAAATAGTAAAAGCCGCCGCAGCAGTGTGAATGCCGTGCAGCGCTGCGCCGGAGATCGGGGAACGGTAAGTATGAGAGAGGGGGGGGGAACTGACCGACAGACTGTGAGAGAGGGATCGACAGACAGAGAGACCGACAGAGAGACAGAGAGACCGACCGACGGACTCAGGGAGATTGACCGACATACACAGAAATAGAAAGAATAGCCGACATCACTAGAAATAAAAACACCAAATGGACACGGACTATAGGTAGATGCATACGTGTTTACTAACGTGTGTGCACATACCCAGAGACTTTCATTGTGTCCACGTGTGCGTGCTCCGTGCAGATAACGGACATGCATCCGTGCAAAACGCAAACACATACGGATCACGGACACGCACACACGGATATCTATATATATAATTGCCTTATTCTGTCTGTCTGTCTGTCTGTCTGTCATGCTCCGAAATTGTGTCCTTACGGTGACACAAAGCTGATTGGCCGCTGGGCTCGCCATGGCCCCGCCCCCCCACACGGATTGGCCTCTCGCCCCGGCTCTCTGCAGGCCCCGCCCCCTCACGCAATGCACGCTCGCTGTGGCCCAACTGACACGGGGCTCCGATTCCCAGGTGAGTACACACACACACACACATCAGATCACACTCACTCTCACACACACCTCACACACTCACAACATGCTGGGATATCGCTTGCTTCTACACCGGCTCCGTCAGGATCCCAGCAGCGCCAGACATAACCTTGCGATGCTGGGATCTTAACGGAGGCCGTGAAAGCTGGTAACCATTATACACATCGGGTAACTAAGGTCCCTTAGTTACCCGATGTGTATCATAGTTACCAGTGTACACGGCTCACACTCACACACACATCACATCGCATCCACACATCAAGGTCCTGCAGCTGCAGAACATACATAACATAACAGCACACACACACACACACAAATCAGATCACACTCACTCACATACACACATCACATCGCATCCACACATCAAGGTCCTGCAGCTGCAGAACATACATAACATAACAGCACACACACACACACACAAATCAGATCACACTCACTCACATACACACATCACATCGCATCCACATACTCACAACATCCTGGGATATCGCTTGCTTCTCGGCGGCGATACTGTGCTGTGAGCTTCCAGGACCTGACGGAGGATCACATGGCCAGAAGCATGTGATATCCCCGGATGTTGTGAGTATCAGCGCGTATGTGCAATATCGTCAGTGTCTGTGTGTGTGAGTGTATGCGATCGGGTGTGTGTGAGTGTATGCGATCGGGTGTGTGTGTGAGTGTATGCGATCGGGTGTGTGTGTGAGTGTATGCGATCGGGTGTGTGTGTGAGTGGATGCGATCGGGTGTGTGTGTGAGTGTATGCGATCGGGTGTGTGTGTGAGTGGATGCGATCGGTTGTGTGTGTGAGTGGATGCGATCGGTTGTGTGTGTGAGTGGATGCGATCGGTTGTGTGTGTGAGTGGATGCGATCGGGTGTGTGTGTGAGTGGATGCGATCGGTTGTGTGTGTGAGTGGATGCGATCGGTTGTGTGTGTGAGTGGATGCGATCGGTTGTGTGTGTGAGTGGATGCGATCGGTTGTGTGTGTGAGTGGATGCGATCGGTTGTGTGGGTGAGTGGATGCGATCGGTTGTGTGGGTGAGTGGATGCGATCGGGTGTGGGTGAGTGTCGGCAGAGGAGCACGGCGTGCTGGAGGAGGCTGGGAGCAGAGAGGCTGATCTTGGGGAAGGCTGGGAGGGGGGGGCTGATGCTAAGGGAGGCTGGAAGGAGAGAGGCTGAGCAAACGTGCTCCATCCGCCATACTGCGCACTCCCCATCGTGCTGCATCCCCCATGCTGCGCACTCCCAAACGTGGTCCATCCGCCATGCTGCGCACTCCCAAACGTGGTCCATCCGCCATGCTGCGCACTCCCAAACGTGGTCCATCCGCCATGCTGCACACTCCCAAACGTGCTCCATCCGCCATGCTGCGCACTCCCAAACGTGCTCCATCCGCCATACTGCGCACTCCCCATCGTGCACCATCCGGCATGCTGCGCACTCCTAAGCGGATGGAGCATGATGGGGGGTGCGCAGCATGGCGGATGGAGCACGTTTGGGAGTGCGCAGCATGGCGGATGGAGCACGTTTGGGAGTGCGCAGCATGACGGATGGAGCACGTTTGGGAGTGCGCAGCATGACGGATGGAGCATGTTTGGGAGTGCGCAGCATGCCGGATGGTGCACGATGGGGAGTGCGCAGTATGGCGGATGGAGCACGTTTGGGAGTGCGCAGTATGGCGGTTGGAGCACGTTTCGGAGTGCGCAGCATGGCGGATGGAGCACGTTTGGGAGTGCGCAGCATGGCGGATGGACCACGTTTGGGAGCGCGCAGCATGGCGGATGGAGCACGTTTGGGAGTGCGCAGCATGGCGGATGGAGCACGTTTGGAAGTGCGCAGCATGGCGGATGGAGCACGTTTGGGAGTGCGCAGCATGGCGGATGGAGCACGTTTGGGAGTGCGCAGCATGCCGGATGGTGCACGATGGGGAGTGCGCAGCATGGCGGATGGAGCACGTTTGGGAGTGCGCAGCATGGCGGATGGAGCACGTTTGGGAGTGCGCAGCATGGCGGATGGACCACGTTTGGGAGTGCGCAGCATGGCGGATGGAGCACGTTTCGGAGTGCGCAGCATGGCGGATGGAGCACGTTTGGGAGTGCGCAGCATGGCGGGTGGAGCACGTTTGGGAGTGCGCAGCATGGCGGATGGAGCATGATAGGGGGTGCGCAGCATGGCGGATGGAGCACGTTTGGGAGTGCGCAGCATGGCGGATGGAGCACGTTTGGGAGTGTGCAGCATGGCGGATAGAGCACGATGGGGAGTGCACAGTATGGCGGATGGAGCACGTTTGGGAGTGCGCAGTATGGCGGATGGAGCACGTTTCGGAGTGCGCAGCATGGGGGATGGAGCACGTTTGGGAGTGCGCAGCATGGCGGATGGACCACGTTTGGGAGCGCGCAGCATAGCGGATGGAGCACGTTTGGGAGTGCGCAGCATGGCGGATGGAGCACGTTTGGAAGTGCGCAGCATGGCGGATGGAGCACGTTTGGGAGTGCGCAGCATGGCGGATGGAGCACGTTTGGGAGTGCGCAGCATGCCGGATGGTGCACGATGGGGAGTGCGCAGTATGGCGGATGGAGCACGTTTGGGAGTGCGCAGCATGGCGGATGGAGCACGTTTGGGAGTGCGCAGCATGGCGGATGGACCACGTTTGGGAGTGCGCAGCATGGCGGATGGAGCACGTTTGGGAGTGCGCAGCATGGCGGATGGAGCACGTTTGGGAGTGCGCAGCATGGCGGGTGGAGCACGTTTGGGAGTGCGCAGCATGGCGGATGGAGCATGATAGGGGGTGCGCAGCATGGCGGATGGAGCACGTTTGGCAGTGCGCAGCATGGCGGATGGAGCACGTTTGGGAGTGTGCAGCATGGCGGATAGAGCACGATGGGGAGTGCGCAGCATGGCGGATGGAGCACGTTTGGGAGTGCGCAGCATGGGGGATGCAGCACGATGGGGAGTGCGCAGTATGGCGGATGGAGCACGTTTGGGAGTGCGCAGCATGGCGGATGGACCACGTTTGGGAGTGCGCAGCATGGCGGATGGAGCACGTTTGGGAGTGCGCAGCATGGGGGATGCAGCACGATGGGGGGTGCGCAGCATGGGGGATGGAGCACGATGGGAGGTGCACACCTCCCCCCAACACACACACACACGCGCACTGCACAACACACACACACTAGGAATCACAAACAACGCCCTACACAGACACCCACACACACAGACAACGCTGCACACACAAATATACGCACATACTGCACAACACACACATTGCTCAAAACATACCTCCCCCCAAAACACACCACACCCACACAAACCGCACAACACACACACACACAACGCTACAGACACACAGCGCTCCACAAACAACACACGCAACACACATACAACACCGCTCTCACCCCCCGCGACACTCAGAACATGTACAGCGCCCTACACAAACACTTGGTAACGACACACAACAACATCTTTATATATAACAAAAATCATACATGAACTACACAATACGTAAATTCTAGAATACCCGATGCGTAGAATCGGGCCACCTTCTAGTAATAAAATAACGGACGTGTGACTACAATCATAGATTAACATTGGTGCACGTTTGGCCGTGTCTCCGGTATATACGGAAACGGACCAAACACGCACGTGTATCACGGACGTGTGAAGGGGGCCTAAGACAAATTTCTGTTTGAAAATTCAAATATTGCTCCTTCCATCTGAGCTCTCTCGTTTGTTCAAAGAGAGGTTTCCGACCACATGTGGGGTATCACAGGGTCATGTGATGACTCCTGTAGCTCATATGACTCACTTAAGGGTGCTTTACATACTGCGACATCGCTAGCGATAGCACCCGCCCCCGTCATTCGTGCGACATTTAGTGCTCGCTGCCGTAGCGAACATTATCGCTACGGCAACGTCACACACACATACCTTGTCAGCGACGTCGCTGTGACCGCCGAACAATCCCTCCCTCAAGGGGGAGGTGTGTTCGGCGTCACAGCGACGTCACAGCGGCGTCACTAAGCGGCCGGCCAATAGAAGCGGAGGGGCGGAGATGAGCGGGATGTAACATCCCGTCCACCTCCTTCCTTCCGCATTGCCGGTGGACACAGGTAAGGAGATGGTCGTCGTTCCTGCAGTGTCACACATAGCGATGTGTGATGCCGCAGGATCGAGGAACAACATCGTACTTGTGGCAGCAGCGATATTAAGGAAAGGAGCGAAGTGTCAGCGATCACTGTTTTTGAACGATTTTGCGATCGTTGATCGTCGCTCCTTGGTGTCACACGCTGCGATGTTGCTACCGGATGTGCGTCACTAACGACGTGACCCCGACGATATATCGGCAGCGATGTCACAGCGTGTAAAGCACCCGTACAGGCTATGTGCGCATGTCTGCGTTTTGGTTGTCAAATAAAATGCATCCAAAACGCACAAAACAAGTGACATGTTGCTTTTTTAAACGCATCGATTTTGTCAATTAATTGGTATCCAAAACGCTGCGTTTAAAAAAGCAACGTGAGCATGGAATTTGCTAAATTTTCATAGACTTTGCTGGGGACGCACAATGCATGAATTTACGCTGCAGTTTAAAACGCTGCATAAATGCATGCAAAACGCACATGTGCGCACATACCCTTACTATTTCACTCGGCCGCGAGCTGGTTGAGACAGGAAATGAGCATATCTGTTGGTCACAGCTGAGTAGCTGTGATCAGCAGATATGGCAGAGCGATCAGACTGCTGATCCATATAGCCCCCTAGGAGACCTAGTAAAATAAAAAAAAGAAAAGTTTAAAAAAAAGTTTTAAAAAAATTTAAAAAAATAAAAAAACCCTAAAAGTTCAAATCACCCCCACCTTCGCCCCATTGAAAATTAAAGGGTTGAAAAAAAAAATAATAATAATAAAAAAAAAATAAAATATATATATATCTATATATACACATATATACAGTATATATATATATATGTATATATATATATACACAAATATATACTGTATAGATATAAACACATTTGGTATGTTCAGAAATGCCTGATCTATCAAAATATAAAATAAATTAATTTGATCTGTAAAGGATGTAGCGGCAAAAAAAATTACAAACGCCAAAATGATCATTTTTGGTTGCCGCAAATTTTGCGCTAAATGCAATAACAGGCGATCAAAACGTAGCATCTGCGCAAAAATGGTACCGCTAAAAACGTCAGCCTGAGATGCAAAAAATAAGCCATCACTGAGCCATAGATTCCGAAAATCGAGAACGCTACAGGTCACGGAATATGGCTTAAAACGTACGCCACTTTTTTCAGACAAACATCTGATTTTTTTTAACCACTTAGATAAAAGTAAACCTATATATATTTGGTGTCAACGAACTCGCACCAACCTGAGGCATCACACCAACACATCAGTTTTACCATATAGTGAACACAATGAATAAAATATCTCAAAAACAATACCGATGTCGCACTTTTTTTGTAATTTTTCCACATGTGGATTGTTTTTTTTGCCGTTTTCCACTGCACTATATGGTAAAACTCATTGTTTAATTTAAAAGTACAGCTGGTTCCGCAAAAAACAAGCCCTCACATGACCAGATTGACTGAAAAATAAAAAATTTACGTCTCTCGGAAGAAGAATGTTGAAATAAAAACAGCGCAAAATTGGCCAGTCGTGAAGGGGTTAAAAACAAATATATACCCAAGAGTCAACAAAAGCAAAATTAATATCTAATGTGAAAAAATAATCAAAATAATAGAATTGTACTAAATACTGGAGTGTAAGAAGTATAAAGTATATATGCACATGATTTCAAAAGAAGAAAGAATGTGCTCAAAAAAACAATATGGAATAAAATAACTAATTTTTATTGAGTATGATTAAAAATAACAATGAATAGTAATGCCACAAATAGCCACAAGGAGGCACCACTCTCATATACACTTGTCAAACTGGTAAAAGGAATATATGATATAAATAATCCAAATACGGGAAGAAATTATATTATAATAATATTATATATTATATGTAACAATTGTACACACCCATTAATATTACAAGAATTAGCTCAATTAACTGCACCAACAGAAATTAAATTCCATTGGCCCAGGATAATATTGCACTAATAATCATATTGAATAAATCCCCAAAATAAATAATGTATAATATAATTAGGGAGGATAAAATTATTTTATAGTAGGAAAATTATATATACGGAAGGATATGATTTAATATAGTGCAGTACCTTTTTTTGGGGGAGTGGCCATGAGGGCATTTATATGTGCCAGAAGAAGAAAACCATTGACGTCAAGGTAACACAATTTCATTCTCAGTTGCAATCTATGTACAGTACGAGGGGCTGCTGATAAGTCTTTGACTTTTTTTGTTTCTATGATAATGAATGTTACATCACATGAAAGCCTTATGTGTTTATTTATGCAGTATGTTTTCAAAATTTTGTGTTTGTTGCTTATGGCAACAGTGTTATACGCACCCAGGAAAATAAATTGGCAAAGTCTAATATGATATTCACAGCAACTGAGATCAGAGGAGTGATAAAATTCTTGTTTCTGCAAGGAAAGTCCGCAACGGATATTCATAGTGATATCCTAGTGAAGGAAGAGCACCGCCCTATGGGATCTCCCGGTATACCAAAATGCACTATATCAACAGAAAAAAGGGAGTATACCATAGCAGGAATCACCAAACACATGTATTAAATAGATACAAACTCTTTATTTGAAAGCACAGAGAGCACACTACCAAACACACTGGCAGTGTGGGACACACATAGAATGTACATTAAAAACAATTAAAAAGCCAATCAGGCATACAATTCGAGGTCAGAACCCTTTATGAAAAAGTAGTAGCATATGAAATGCTTATAGGGACCTCTCTATAGTGGAACCGCTAGGTAAAGATATTTGTCAATATAAATATAATTAATAATGCAACCTATAGCTATACATAATATCTGTAATAACGATGCCACATACGTGCAGAGCAGCAGTGTTCACATATAACTCCTCAAGGAGACAGAGGCAGGTCAATAACCAAGGGCCTATAAGGTACGTATATTAAGGCAGTTACAGCTTATACCAAGGTTATAATACCATTAGTCTAGCAAGTTAGTGCTGACCTATTATGATTTAATACAGTACACATACACGAACTCTGTCCTATGCACACTGGATACTATTAGAATATAATAGGCATGTGCGGATTCGTACATCCAATGCTCAAACAAGGTATAGCATTACATAGACTGATGGTAAACAGACTTATAATAACCAGATAATGGCTGAAAATTTGAAATATATGCACAGTATATGAAAAACAGTGCTGAATAAACGCACAGTGGCACACTGTTCGCATATAGTCCCTAAGGGGCACAGGTGCACCTGTGTTCAAGGAACTTAGAAAACAGATGTTACAGCAGTTAAAGTTATTATCCACCTAGGGCAAGCCGGATGGTACAAGAAATTACTGAGCCAATCGTGCTCAGGATACCTGCTACAGAGCACGGTATGCAAACTCGCAGTCCTAGCGGGAAACTAATAGGAACGTGCGTGATACGCCAAAATAACAAGCAAAATGTGAGGTCCCGTAGAAAGCTACTGCTCTAGCAGAAATATGTAAGCAACCTATAAAGGGCCATTATGGAGTTCCACAAGCAAGCCCATACACATTACCTAGCCGGACAAGTGATAGAGAGAGGGTGGGTTCTGGCGTGGTTACCCTACCCTATATTCATAGTGATATGTCGCAGACATTGGGGGATCAATGCCTTTCATATTCCACAGTTAGGAACTGGGTTACCAAATTTAAAACGGGCCACTTCAGCACCAATGATGAGGAACGTCCTGGATGACCGAGAGTGGTTGTTCCGGAGATCGTCGATGCTGTGCACAACCTCATACTGGAGAATTGATTAATTTCAGCTAAAGCAATAGCACACATCATGGGGATTTCCCGTGAACGTGTTTGTGTCATTATCCAAATTGTCTCTCCAGTAAAGGAGACAAACTAGTGCAGCGCCACCTATTGGAAGTAGCGATCCTAAAAGTCACAAGTGGATTTTTAACAATCCTTTGCAATATTTGAACATTTGTACACAAGGAAGCTATCTGCAAAGTGGGTCCCCAAATGTTTGATAACAGATCAGAGAAGCATGCGAGTGAAAACTTCCCAGTCCATTTGTCAGTGTTTCCGGACTGATAAGAACTTCCAGGATTGACTGGTCACTATGGCTGAGACCTGGATTTATTTGTATGACCCTGAAAACAAGGAATAGTGAAAAGAGTGGAGGCACAGTGGTTCTCCTCGTCCAAAGAAGTTCAGGGTGCAAAAATCAGCCACTAAGGTGATGGCGTCTGTGTTCTGGGATAAGGAGGGCATGCTGCTAGTGGACTACCTTCAAAAGGGTTCCACCATCAATGCAAGGTATTACATTGAAGTTTTGGACCAATTGAAGGCAGCTCTGAAGGACAAAAGGCGCGACAAGCTGTCCAAAAGAATCTTATTCCCGCAAGACAATACCTCCGCTAACACTGCACAAGCGACCACAGCAAAACTGGCAGAGCTGGGCTTCCAGCTGATTGACCACCCACCTTGTTCACCAGATCTAACTCCCTATGCTTATCATCTGTTTCCAAACCCGAAGAAACACCTAAAGGGTACCAAATTCACACTATTTCTGATGCCATGGCTGCTATGGATGCCTGGTTTGAGGCACAAGTGAAATCCTTCTTTTTGCTAGGCTTACAGAACTTGGAATACCAATGTAAGAAGTGTGTTGCCATCAGTGGAGAGTATGTGGAATAAATGTAAAGTTTCATCATTCTATCTCATTTCTATCTGGGTAAAGCCAAAGACTTTTCAGCAGCCCCTTGTATTATGGAGAAGTATTGGCCAATTCTAACTGCTGATCCGATTATACAATATGTGACTGGAAAATTTGCATCACAGTGAAACAATCTCGCAGTTTAATGGATCACTTAGTCAGGAGTTATTATTCACATAATCAACCCTTTTGTAACAATTCCCTTTGTATCCATAGCACCCCGCAAAGAAAAATGGGGTTGTGTTCCTTGCAGCCTGCCCCAGTATGGACATAGGAATTGAGTTTAAATCTTCAAAATGGAAAATGTACTGTATTAGTCAAACATCAAATGCGTAATGTCCCAGTAGGAGCCAGTACAAAAGTTTCTGCATTCATGGGAGTTTGTAAAATAATGTTTGGTTTAACACTAGAAGTCCCAGAAATTTCGAGCTCCCCCTGAAGTCCCGAAAGAGGGTCAAGTGACCGTTATGCTGGGTTCACACATAGCGACGCAGCAGCGATCACGACGGGCGACCTGACCTTATCAGGATCGCTGCTGCGTCGTTACATGGTCGCTGGTTTGCTGTCAAACAGGCAGATCTCACCAGCGACCAGTGACCAGCCCCCAGCCAGCAGCGACGGGTGGATGCGGTGCTGCGCTTGGTAACTAAGGTAAATATCGGGTAACCAAGGGCTTGGTTACCCGATATTTACATTAGTTACCAGCGCACACCGCTTAGCGCTGGCTCCCTGCATGCCAGAGTACACATCGAGTTAATAAGCAAACCCTTGCTTATTTACCCGATGTGTACTCTGGCGTGCAGGGAGCCAGCAGCACAGGCAGCGTGAGAGCGGCGGATGCTGGTAACGAAGGTAAATATCGGGTAATCAAGGAAAGGGCTTCCCTTGGTTACCCGATGTTTACCTTGGTTACAGCTTACCGCAGGCTGCCAGAAGCTGGCACCCTGCTCCCTGCTCGCTTTAGTTCGTCGCTCTAAGGCGGGCATTGCACGTTGCGACATCGCAAGCCGATGCTGCGATGTCGCACGCGATAGTTCCCGCCCCCGTCACAGGTACGATATCGTGTGATAGCTGGCGTAGCGAAAATTATCGCTATGCCAGCTTCACATGCACTCACCTGCCCTGCGACCGTCGCTCTGGCCGGTGAACCGCCTCCTTCCTAAGGGGGCGGGTCGTGTGGCGTCATAGCGACATCACACGGCAGGCGGCCAAAAGCGGCAGAGGGGCGGAGATGAGCAGGATGTAAACATCCCGCCCACCTCCTTCCTTCCGTATAGCCGGCGGCGGCAGGTAAGGTGAAGTTCCTCGCTCCTGCGGCGTAACACACAGTGATGTATGCTGCCGCAGGAACGAGGAACAGCATCGTACCATCGCTGCAGCAAAATTATGGAAAAGTCGGAGCCTGCAACGATGATACGATAACGACGCTTTTGCGCTCGTTTATCGTATCATCTAGGATTTACACACTACGACATCGCAAGTGACGCCGGATGTGCGTCACTTTCGATTTGACCCCACCGACATCGCACCTGCGATGTCGTAGTGTGCAAAGCCGCCCTATCGCTGTCACACACAGCGATGTGTGCTTCACAGCGGGAGAGCAACGAGCAAAATATGAAGCAGGACATTCAGCAATGAGCGGCGACCTCACAGCAGGGGCCAGGTCGTTGCTGGATGTCACACACAGTGACAGCAACGAGACGTCACTGCTACGTCACAGAAAATGGTAACGTAGCAGCGACGTCGCTGTCGCCATCGCTGTGTGTGACACCACCTTTAGTCCAAACTGAATAGAACGAACTAGAAGCTAAATGGCTAAACTCAATGGAAAACAACAACCTCCTCTGGTGCGACAGTAATGGCCTTAATTACAGAACAAAAGACGGTGATTATAGGATGTTAGCTAAAATGCTTCAGGTCATTCGACCCGTCTCTGGGTTCCAAAGGTAGAAATGTTAAATGACCCCTCTCTGGGCTTCTAGTGTTAATGTATTGCCTGGTTTCAAGCTGTTAAATTTACTGCAAGTTGTTACTCTGTAATACCACGGGAGACCAGCAGGTGGGGGTATGTGTTGGCAAGGGAGTGCATTGGAGGATGTCTGATCAATATCCTGTATAGCCTGGTCACTATGGTAACCAGGGACAGTTGGCAGTTGAGACAAGCCGGGCTTGAGTTGATGAGCAGGTTACAAGGACTGCTAATGTCCTGTACCACTCCATACAGTCTTATCAGAGCCCATTGCAGCAAGACCAAACCACAGTTATAAATTTCCCATAGCAGATTACCAGTCCAGTTGCCAACTAACCAAAGCCTGTGTGAAAATCCATTGTCGCAACTAAAATCTTCAGATGTGAACCATCATATTGTGATCCAGTAAACTGTTTGAACTGTTCATAATAATGTGCAGTCTGCCTTATTGCTACCTACCTAGCTCATACCGATGTACCCTGGGAAATGGTTTGGAGCGTTCAGGAACAAGTTAGGAGCACTGTGACACCCCAAACTGCACAACACCGCAGAAAAGCCACACCACCACTCGGCACCTGTGCCTGGGCCTAATAGTGCCTCCTGCACCTACTACCTAGGTGTGACGTTATGTTACACAGGTTTCACCACAGCAGTGGTTTATCATGCCACGTGTCTATGCTACAAAATTTATGTGGGATTGACCACACGACCCTTCAAGATCAGAATCAGAGAGCATGTTAGAGATATTATCTCAGAAAAAGGATGATGACTATACACAACATATGAAAACTATACCTAAACATTTTAAATTATATCATGTATGCGATCCCTCGGGTCTGAGATTTATTGGGTATTGACAGAGTCCACCCAAACATTAGTTGCAGTAATATCATTCATTCATTAGCACAAGAAGAGTCAAAGTGGATATGGTGTCTGCAGACTCTACAGCTATCTGGTTTGAACGAGGCTTTAAGCTTTGCACCATTTTTATAATGTTTCTCTGATGTGTATATAGTATTTGTTACTGTTTTAGGCCTCCTTCCCACCTTCGTGTCTCTGAAACCATGTGGTATCCGTTTTGACATTTACTTGCAGCACGTTCACCACATACTAATTAAAGTCAATAGAGATCGTCACACCTCTGTATTTTCACCTGGGCCATGTGTCCCTATAGTTAAACACCTGCATGTCCAGATGAGTCACACGGAGACAAGTCATTTTTTTCTGGTAGCACAGGTCAAATACAGACCTGCCAGAAAAAAAACGGAATGACATGGGGTTCCCCCCAATGTTCATAACCACCACAGGTACAGGAGCAGCTGCGGGCTGCAACCCTCAGCTGTCAGCTGTCCCCTGGCTGGTTTTGAAAAATAAGGGGGATCCCATGCTGATTTTTTTAAATTATTTGTCTAAATAATTACAAAAAATGGAAAAGGCCCCCCTATATGGTTATCTGGCCCTTCCCAGCCTAAAATTAGCAGCCCACAATCGCCTCAGAGATGGCACATCTATTAGTTGCACCAAATCTAGTGCTGTATTCGGCTTGTCCCATTTCCCTGGTGAGGTGGTAAACAGGGTAAGATATGGGGTTGATGCAAGCTGTGAATCGCCAGCTGGCATCAAGTCATTGTATTTGTAATAGATGAGCATCTATCAGACACCCTCATTACCAGTAAAAATATAAAAAAAAAATATTTGAACAAACACCCCTAACTACAGCCCTTGTTCACCATTTTATTAAAAATGTATTTAAAAAACGTCCACCATAATCCATAGCGATTCCCCAAGACGTTCCACAAAGCGAACCTGAAAGACATAAAAAGAGAAAATGATTAAAAAAATAAAGACAAAAGACACCCTCATTCACCAATTTATTTTCCTGCAAAAACCCTAATACACAGTCCGACGTAATTAAAAAGGGGGTCTCATGACATTCCAAGATTCACTGTCTCAGCCAAAGAAGAACAGATGGTTCCTTATTGGCACAGACAGTAGTTACTGTAGGCTCACTCACTACTGTGTGAAAATTACTGCAGTGAAGTGATGACCTCATGAGGTCACCCCAGGTCACTGTCGTGGGTCACAGCAATGCGTGAGCGGCTGCGGGCAGGGAAGAGAGGTGACAACTTGAGTTCACTGCAATTCAATGTCCGCGGGTCTCACTCCAAGTATTGTGAGAGCCCTCTTATGATACTTGGAGTGAGAACATCCGAGGGAATTGAACTGAGTTGAACTCATGAGTTCGCCGAAGTTCATTGCTGCTTTTCAGCATTTATCTTCATATACCCAATACATTTTATCAGTAGTACCCTTTAGATTTGATTTGTTTTCTGAGTCCCCTGCTTTATAATTTTGCACATAATATTTGCTCAGTTTAGTTTCATTTTTTGATCCTTGCAGATATACACATTGGCCTTTTACTTTATATATTAATTGTTTATTTATTTGGGGTACTTTCATTGGGAATTTATAGTGCTATATTATTTTGTGCCAGTGCAATATAAATTATACTGTGCTATATTAAATTATACCCTTTCGCACATATCAATTTCCTACTATAAAAGATTTTTTACCCTTCCTAATTCTATTATACATTATTTTTTTATTTATTTTTTTGGGCTTATTCAATATGAGTTTGTAATTTAAATTATGTTAGTGCAATAATGAGATAATTCTTGTAATATTAATGGCTTTGTGCAATTGTTACATATGATATAACTTTTTTCGGTATTTGGATCATATATTCTTCTTACCAGTTTGATATTTTTATTTGAGCGGAGTGCCACCTTGTGGCTATTTGTGATATTCATTGTTATTTTTAATCTTACGCAATAAAAACTAATTATTTTATTCCATATTTTTTTTTTAATGACTTTTAAATTATGTATGCAGCTAAGAGTGGTAATATTAGAGAATATAGTATATTTTATAGCTATAAGCAGCACGCTATGTAGGCTTACAATCCCTGACTACAGGAATGTAATACACGATGCCTACTCCAGTATGTCACCTGACTAATAGCGGTATTATTAGAGAATAGGATTAATTTTTTAGCTATCAGCAGCAACACAGTGTGTAAGGCTAGGATCCTTGCCTATATGCCTCTAATACACTAAGGGCCGCTTTACACGCTACGACATCGCTAGCAATTGCTAGCGCTGTCAAGCGCCATAGCACCCGCCCCCGTCGTTGTAACGATATGTGGTGATCGCTGCCGTAGCAAACATTATCGCTACGGCAGCGTCACATGCACATACCTGCTCTGTGACCGGCGAACCGTCTCCTTTCTAAGGGGGCGGTTCGTTCAGCGTCACAGCGACGTCACAGCAGTGTCACAGAACCGCCGCCCAATAGAAAAGGAGGGGAGGAGATGAGCGGCCGGAACATGACGCCCACCTTCTTCCTTCCTCCTTTTCCGGTGGACGCAGGTAAGGAGATGTTTGTCTTTCCAGCGGCGTCTCACATAGCGATGTTTACCAGTCTGCTCACTATGACCTCTTGAATTGGTACTCCACCCACACTCTCCAGGATTCCTTCTCCTGTATTACTCTCTAGGATGTCATCTCCTACAGCGCTTTCCGAGATTTCACCTTCTATAGCACTGTCATCCAACAGACTATCAGCTTCATGCTTGGAATTTATAGGAGACACCACCATTACTGCTTTGGTCGGCTCTTTTTCTGCCATTTCACCCTGATGATTTCTGTCGTCACAGTGTGTCAGTTCAGTCTCTGATTCCTCATTCTTTTGCAGGATACGCTGTCTGACTCTAGCGGTTCCTACTGGCAACGTGTTTTCCTCAACTGGGTACTTCACCTTCTCTGCACCCCCAGACGGTATACCTTGCGCTAGCTCTTGGTGCTTATTACGTCTCCGGCGTCAGGAGGAGGTTTTACCCTTCTCAATGATCTGTACCTCACTGTACTCGCTTGTCATTTTACTAGAGTCAGTGCCTTTACTGGAGTCATCGTCACTCCCCCTGGTGTCCTGGACTCCCATATCCCCCCTTAACCAGGTGTCGCCCCTCTTTTCTAGAGCTGTCGTTTATTACCCTAATTGTTATGTCACGAAGAGGCACTGGCTTCGCCTCATTACACACCACTCCACAACAAGGACCCTTTTTAACCTCCCGCTGTGGTGGGGCTTCCTTTAGGCAATTTTGGTTTTTACACAAGCAACCGGAAACTTCCCCCATTTCCCACAAGTCCAAAAATATTTTAGAGCCCCGGCCTACGACAATTGGGTGAAGTAAGTCTGGAACTACACCAACACCATGCGATCCAATGCTCTCTTCTGCCTCAATGACCACTCTGGTCACTGGGTACTCTCTCCCATCACCATGGATGCAACCGGCACGAATCTTCCTTCCGGGAATCAGTAAAACATCGGGTGTGGCCCTCCCCAAGGTCACCAAGGTCCCCGAGTCTATCAGTCCAGTCATGTAATTCTCATGCACTTCTGTGGCGCCCCTGACCTGGTCAGGCACCACTGAGTACTGCACCCATGCTGGGGACAGTACAATACAGGTAATCCAGAAGGCTGACAGGGGTGTGGTACACAGGCGCATAGTAATCAGCTCTCACACATGTACCCATGAGAGGACCCCTGGGGATCCCAGGAGGGGGCAAGCCTTCACCTTCACTGGAATAGTGGAGGGGGTAGAGCCTCCATCTCCTCTCAAGGGGTGTGGTAAGAGAGTCTGGTTGCTAGGTGGCGTAGGCAAGAACAGGAGAGGAGGAGCAGTGAGTCAGTTAGAGCAGAACTCCATAGGGCTCAGTGAGGAGCAGACCTGTGGGGCTGTTGCTGTCTAACAGCGCCCGCGCAGTGGCTACAGACGGGGGAGAACGGTCAACTAGGAGTGCTGCCTGAAAGCCAGCTTCAGCTAGAGAGTGCAACGGAGTGGGAAGTAAGGAGACTGCTAGAGAGCACCAGGCCCAACCGGGCGGCAGATCCCGAAGCGAGGATAGATTCACCTTTCCCTGCTAAACCTGCCGGTGTGGGGCTCTCAAAGCCCACACCACAACACTACAAAAGCCGCAGCCACGTAACCACAAGTTTGGGCCCATAGGTCATAGGAGGCAAGAGGCTGGAGTGGCCTGGTCCGGGGAACAAGCACACGGCAAACAACAAGGGGAGAGAGGCTGCAGCATCTTCCCTGGGTGACCCCCATAGGGACTCAAAGTCGGGGTCACCCCAAACCACCAAGGGCTAAGGAAGGCGAGTCAGTAGTCACCCTCATAAAGTCAGCCTGAAGGATACCTGGTTCCCACCTGGTTCATCTCAGCTACGCCCGGGCTACTCACCCTGCCATCAAATGTGAGTAAAGCCTTGAAAGACATTCCTGCTTGTGTGGTCATTCTGCGACTTGTGGTACTACAAACCTACACAGGGCCCTGGGGCTTGCCTCACTCTCAGGAGGCTACTACATCTAACTGCACATACCATCAGCCCCAGGCGACCCTCAACCTGCAGTGGCGGTCCCTACTGGCCGCAATACTGAGAGTGGCGTCACGATCAAAACAGAAGATTTCCTACCAGTGACGGAGATCCAGCAACGTGGAGTCCCTGAAGGTAACGCACCGACACCGACACGACACTTGTGGGGCTTCACATCTGGCGTCACGAACAGGATAAGGACTAGACCTGTTCAGACAGGTGACCATGTGCCTGGGCGGTCCGCTTGAAAAATTGG
Source organism: Anomaloglossus baeobatrachus (assembly GCF_048569485.1). Classification (NCBI taxonomy): domain Eukaryota; kingdom Metazoa; phylum Chordata; class Amphibia; order Anura; family Aromobatidae; genus Anomaloglossus; species Anomaloglossus baeobatrachus. The sequence continues at coordinate 294,888,291 of NC_134355.1, forward strand.
AAGCGCCGCCATATTGCCACCATGAAAAGCGCGCTGAAAAACAACAGCAGCCCGCGCTGGAAGAAGTTACCGCCCACGAAGAGGTGTGGCTACCCAGAGATCCCCTGCAGAGTCCTGACCTCGCTGATGGAGAAAGCGGAAGCGTCCAGAGACGGCGGAGCAGAAGAGAAGCCAGCAGCTTGTTAGAGAAAATGGAGTCCAGACGCGGATACCCAGAACCAGGCACTGCTGCCTGGTGGTGCCGAGAGCTTGCCATCTTCTGCGACCGGCTGGAGGCCGGGATTGTGCGACAGCTTAGGGAAGAACGCACGGAGCTCCTGGAGATGGCTGCGGCGGTGCGGACCTACGAGGAGGGAGCCGCGCGACGCATGTCAGACCGAGCGGCGACGACGCAGACCCCGATGCTGCCACAGATGGGTGAGTCGAGTGATGCCCCGGCCAGCACAAGTGCCCCGACCCCTGCTGCCCGCGGTCCCGGAAGAGGCGCCCGGCGCGGCGCCACCGAACCAGGCCGCAGCCACGCTAGAAGCGGCCCGCCAAGCCCAGGCCGCTGGAGCGATGCCCCGCCTGTCCCGCAGGGCTCCGACCACCACGGCAGTGCTCATCCGTGCTGCAGGTGTGACGCTGACCCAGGCTGCCACCCTGCTAAACCCGGTCCGCCAAGACCCCAACGCAGCAGCGACGCTCGTCCGCGCCGCAAGTGATATGCTGAACCAGGCCGCAGCCCCGCCGGGTGCGGCCCGCCAAGCTCCGATCACTGCAGCGACGCCCGGCTCAGCCTGCACGGACCCCATCGAGGCTGCGACGCCAAGTGAGACCGCGGCTGCAGTGTCCAGTCCGGCCCGCCAGAAACCGGCCGCGACAGAAACGCCAATCCAGGCCGCCGCCATACAGGGCGCGGCCCGCCAAGACCAGGCCGCCGCCATACAGGGCGCGGCCCGCCAAGACCAGGCCGCCGCCATGCCAGGCGCGGCCCGCCAAGACCAGGCCGCCGCCATGCAGGGCGCGGCCCGCCAAGAGATTACCTCATTATTTACCCCGGCCTGCAAGGCCAGAGCAGACACCGCTCCCCAGTCCAGAGAGGTCCCTGCTAGGAAGACCCTGATAGGAGAGGACCCCGAATACTGGAAGCTGAAGGCTGACCTAGAGGCCCAGTTCCCACAAGAGATGGTGGATCGGTACCTGCTCCCTCCGTATACCCCCAAGGAGATTCAGACAACCCCTGCAGCTGCGCCAGAGAGTCCACCGCCCGGACCAGCTGAAGAAAGCCTATCCCCAGCACTGCCACCAAAAGAGTGCAGCGAAGAACTAAGGGGGAGAGGAGACCATGAAGCAGAAGGGCTGACTCCGACGCCAACCGCAGCAGACCCCTACCCAGAGCCGGAGATGCTGCCCTATTCCCGCTGGGAGGAGGAAGACTTGACACCGTCAGCAGACGAAGATCAGCCCAAAGACCTCACCTGGGAGCCTGCAGGCATGAACCCAGCCCGCAAGACAAGGCGTAGCAGAGCAAAGTATCCTCCAACACCACAGTCTCCAGAGCAGAGGGAGGTCACAGCCAGAGACCTGCAGGAGAAAAGGTGCCTAAGAAGGTCCAAAGCCCAGGCTAGAGGACCCCTTTACAGAGGAATAGTAGAGGACTTCAACTTGAAAAGCGGATACGGCTTTATTGTAGTAAAAGGAATAAAAGAGGGCATATTTGTAAATCGGAGAGATGTTCAAGCCCACCTGCCCAGAGGACATTCAGGCAGAAATTTGAAAATTGGGGACTTAGTACAGTTCACCTTACATCAAGGAGAAAGGGGCTACTATGCCTTAGACGTAGCACCATGTCCCAGACAAGAAAGACAAGAAAGACAAGAAAGACAAGAAAGACAAGACAGAGATAAAGAAACAGATGCAGAAAAGGAAACAGACGAAGACCAAGAAAGGAAAGATAAAGATCCTACAGATGAAACAACCACAGACAAAGATCCTACAGATGAAACAACCACGGACGACGACGGAGAGCAAGAAAGTCACAGGTGCCGGTGCCCTACATGCCCACGCCCTGGTGAAATGGAGGAGTAGAGTAGAGAAAAGTAAAGTAAAGTAAGAAGAGAAGTTAAAGTTTTGAAAAGTTTTGTTTTGCAACGTTTAAGCATGTGCCCACAAAAACTATTGTGAGAAAACCATAAACCTTAAGGCTATGAACTGGCTATAGCCACAAACTCTCGCAGTGTAAATAGTTACACCAGTGGCACCACCACCAGGGCCAGCCTGTTTAGGGGCTTGGCTCGTCTGCGACCAGGGGGGGCCCGTCCGTAGAAAAGGGCCTTGGCTCACCTGCGATCAGAGAGCACGCCTGTTTATGGGGCCTTGGCTCACCACCACAAAGAGGGTACCTGGTCAGCACCAACTGTGGAGGCCGCCTCTGCATCCTGCCAGAAGAGGCTGACGGCGCGGATCCACCAGGCCAGGTATACCCTGAAACCACCAGCCCATGAAAGCCACCTCTACATCCTGCCAGAAGTGGCTGAAGTCGCGGCCAACGGGAGAGGAAGATTGGAGGAAAGGTCTGGGGAAACGGATGGCCCAGACCTGGTTACCAAAAGGACCGGTGACCTGCCTCCTGAGAGGGTTTTGGGTGGGTTAACGTACTTGTGGGTGGAGGGTGGTGATGTCTGATACCTGGTGGTTTTAAAAATGTTTTACATGTTTTAATGTTTTATGCATTTTAAAATGTTGTCTTGCAGCCCGAGGACGTGCTGGTGATAACTAAGGGGGAATGTGGCGCCCCTGACCTGGTCAGGCACCACTGAGTACTGCACCCATGCTGGGGACAGTACAATACAGGTAATCCAGAAGGCTGACAGGGGTGTGGTACACAGGCGCATAGTAATCAGCTCTCACACATGTACCCATGAGAGGACCCCTGGGGATCCCAGGAGGGGGCAAGCCTTCACCTTCACTGGAATAGTGGAGGGGGTAGAGCCTCCATCTCCTCTCAAGGGGTGTGGTAAGAGAGTCTGGTTGCTAGGTGGCGTAGGCAAGAACAGGAGAGGAGGAGCAGTGAGTCAGTTAGAGCAGAACTCCATAGGGCTCAGTGAGGAGCAGACCTGTGGGGCTGTTGCTGTCTAACAGCGCCCGCGCAGTGGCTACAGACGGGGGAGAACGGTCAACTAGGAGTGCTGCCTGAAAGCCAGCTTCAGCTAGAGAGTGCAACGGAGTGGGAAGTAAGGAGACTGCTAGAGAGCACCAGGCCCAACCGGGCGGCAGATCCCGAAGCGAGGATAGATTCACCTTTCCCTGCTAAACCTGCCGGTGTGGGGCTCTCAAAGCCCACACCACAACACTACAAAAGCCGCAGCCACGTAACCACAAGTTTGGGCCCATAGGTCATAGGAGGCAAGAGGCTGGAGTGGCCTGGTCCGGGGAACAAGCACACGGCAAACAACAAGGGGAGAGAGGCTGCAGCATCTTCCCTGGGTGACCCCCATAGGGACTCAAAGTCGGGGTCACCCCAAACCACCAAGGGCTAAGGAAGGCGAGTCAGTAGTCACCCTCATAAAGTCAGCCTGAAGGATACCTGGTTCCCACCTGGTTCATCTCAGCTACGCCCGGGCTACTCACCCTGCCATCAAATGTGAGTAAAGCCTTGAAAGACATTCCTGCTTGTGTGGTCATTCTGCGACTTGTGGTACTACAAACCTACACAGGGCCCTGGGGCTTGCCTCACTCTCAGGAGGCTACTACATCTAACTGCACATACCATCAGCCCCAGGCGACCCTCAACCTGCAGTGGCGGTCCCTACTGGCCGCAATACTGAGAGTGGCGTCACGATCAAAACAGAAGATTTCCTACCAGTGACGGAGATCCAGCAACGTGGAGTCCCTGAAGGTAACGCACCGACACCGACACGACACTTGTGGGGCTTCACACTTCCATGGAACATAGACGTGGCTCTTCATCAAACGGGCAGTCTATACTGCAGACTGGACACTTGTGGCATAAACACAGTTGTCCCTGGCTACGGATCATCTGCGCCCCTGCGCCTTTGTATTTGGGATGCTCCGCACCCTTTTGAGTGACCACACCGTTATGGGACTCCACCCCCTTTCGGGAAACCACCCCTTTATGGGACCCCACCCCCTTTTGGGGGTTTCTGAGGCTCCACCCCTTTTGGGCTTTCTGATGCTCCGCCCCTTTTGAGCTTTCTGATGCTCCCTTGCAGTGTCTTTAGACCCCAGTTCACACAGTTCACCGTTATCTCCCTGTGGACCTTGTGTCTGTACTGGCCCCTGAAGGGAACTCACAAACTGGTCCATTGCTGCCACAGCTCCTGCTGTCCACACACAAGGAACTGGTACAGCTCCTCCATAATGTCCGTATGAACTATCCCCCCTTTCGGGCTCTCAGCCCCCATGGCTGTTGCTGGACCTCCTGGCACATACTGTTGGTGCTGCTGGCTCTGCGGCTGGTGTTTCAGGAGCTCCTCCATGCTGCAACAATAAAAGAAACAGGAGGGGGCGCTCCAATGGGTAATACCCAGTGGTCCAAGACAGGGGGGGGGGTTAGAGTACCACTAACCTTTCCGGGTTGTACCGCCTGTACAACCAGGATCTCCAGCCTGTGGTGTATCACTGCTCACCAAGCAGGGCCCAGCATTTCTGGGTTGGCCTGGAACCTCCGGTCGCTGGTCTCTCAACACTGCAGCACGGAACCCTGCAGACCTGCTGATTCACCACCAGCTGCTTGAGTACGCAGACAAAATTTTCGTGGACCTGCCGTTCCACCGCAAACTGCTTCACAAAATTTTCATGGACCCGCCGATCCACAGCAAGCTGTTTGTATCCACAGGACTACATCCTAGGCCATTGCCCTTAGCCTGGTTTCACATCAGTGGAATTCTGCCGCACTGCCGGATCCGGCACAAATGCAGTACAGTTCATTACATTTCACAGGCATCGCGGCAAGCTCAGGTCACATGTGGTCATGTGACCACAGCATATGACAGCTTGTGATCGGAGCTTGCTGCGATGCCAGTGAACTATACTAAACTATACCGCATTTGTGCCGGATCCGCAGTGCCACAGAATACCGCTGATGTTAAACCAGCAATCAGGCTGCATTACCCCTAGCAATCAGGCCGCATGCCCGCATTCTCCATCATAATGTGACGACGTGGGCACTGAGCATATGGGGGACCATGCGTCAGGTAGCAGGATTGGGTCACACAGGAGCACTTTATCACTTTAAATGTCCACGCCGTTTATTTAAGCTTGTCATAAACCGCTGTTACATTTCATTTAAACATATCCGCAAGGCTTCATATGTGACGCCCTGACAAAATCAGGTAGTCACAGAGGTTGTACAAATCTCTCAGGTACAAAACTCCATCCTCCTTGGCATACCAACCCAAAACCCACACCCAGGTGCACAACACCAGCCAGTAAAGCCTAGTCACCCCGCATGACAATAGGGACACACCAATGGGCGGGACCAGGCAGATGGGCACGCCCACCTAGAAGTCCTGAGGTGTCAGGGGAGGAAACCAACAGTCGAGAGTTGAGAGTTAAGAGAGGTCGAGAGTCAGACAGTGGAGGAGTGTGGAGTGACAGCGGAGCCAGGGGTTGGGGCCCCTGGACTACCGGACTACTAACTAGGTGGCAGACGGCCAGGGGCGGACTGGTCATTGACGCAGGGGGGCAATTGCCCTCCGGGCTGGTGTATGAGCAGTAGTTTCGGGCCGCTCGGCTATCTGTCTCATTGATGTGTGCGGCCGCTCCGGCCCTGACGCTCCTTGTCACATACTGCTATACAGAAGCTGCATTCAGCCACTCACCCAGAGCAGACCTGGGGGCGGGGCCGAAGCTTCACTTCAAAGGACCTGCAGTGACTTTCTGCAGTGTTTCTGCTCTCCGCTGAGGCCAGCTCCACTGCTTGTACAGACACTTTTTTTAAGATAAATATACATACGTGGTTCTGTGTTTGTGCTTTGTTGATGTGTGTGTCTGTGTGTGTGTGTATAGGAGGCATGGCTGTGTGTGTGTGTGTGTGTGTGTGTATATAAGAGGCCTTTCTGTGTGTGTATGTATATAAGAGGCCTGGCTGTGTGTGTGCGTGTGTGTGTGTATATAAGAGGCCTGGGGCCCAGGGACAACCAACCCCCCCTACCCACGGAGGGGAGAACCAACATCCAAGCTGCTCCCTGTCATCGCTCCCGGGATCCCCGTCCAGAGCAGCAGTGGTGTCACAACCTCACCACAACCGTGGGTAGCGTCACGGACAATATCCCCAAACCACACCACCCCCTTTCACTCACGGGCGAGGAATGCCGCTCGAGTCCCTGGGATCCGGCCCACCGCTCGAGCCACCACCAAGCAGCAGCAGCAGCAGCCGGACCCGAGCAGTGGATGAGCGCAGCATCCCATCCTCCCCGCCCGTGACATCTATAGGAGGTGTGTGTGTGTGTGTGTGTGTATAGGAGGCCTGCCTGTGTGTGTATAGGAGGCCTGCCTGTGTGTGTGTATAGTAGGCCTAGCTGTGTGTGTGTATAGGAGGCCTGGCTGTGTGTGTGTGTGTGTATGTATACATAAGAGGCCCGGGTGTGTGTGCGTGTATATAAGAGGCCTGGCTGTGTGTGTGTGTGTGTGTGTGTGTATATAAGAGGCCTGGCTGTGTGTGTGTATATAAGACGCCTGGCTGTGTGTGTGTGTGTGTGTGTGTGTGTGTGTGTGTGTGTGTGTAACGGGGTGCCAGGGGCGCCTCGGGGGTTGTAGTCGTGGCCCCTTTTTCTAGCAGGCTTACCCCTGGCTCCGCCGTCACTTTTGGGACAGGAGATGTCTTGGTGGGGCAGAGTGTGGTGGTGCAGATGTCGCCGTCAGAGATACAAACACTTGATAGACGTGGATCAATTGAACCAGCAGGCATGTTTATTGTACCCTTCTTCATGACAGAGGCAAAACTCAGATGATGTTACAACTTTCGGCTGGGGAAAACCTTCTCTGTATGTCTCCTCTAGTGGGGATGTGCCTGGCTACTCCACTTCACCTGGCTCCCACTCCGGCTAACACAGACTGGACCCACACCAATACTGCTTCACACTTGAGGACACTTCTTCTCTTCTTTTCTCTCGCTTTCCTGTTCACCCAGCTCCCACACTCTGCCCCTTCTGCTTCTTCTCTCCCGTCCCGGACTCAACTGCCTCTGGTTCTAACTTTTCCTTAACAACTCCTTTTCTCCCTCCCCCTTCTGCTGCCGGCTCCACCTTGCTCCTACACTGTTGCTGTGGGGACAGCCGTCCCACCCGGCCACTAGGGGAAACCCACTAAAACAGAATAAAACATCTTTATTAAATCACATCAACATTAACCGTTTTCAGGGGGAAACTGCGCCTCCTTGTAAGGGGTCTGTCCACCCCTTACATTCCTCCCCTCTTTAAGCCTTAGCCTCCCGGCAACGCACTACCCTAAAAACACAAGTTAGCAGCAAAATCATTTTCATAACACTATAAACATGTCCACATCAAGGCACACGCAAGGGGCGCACAAGTCCGGCGCCCGGAGTCCCTCCTGGGAGCTCCCGGTCTTAGTAGATAGTGTGCCCGGAGGCCTTCGGCAGGGACTCCCGGTCTTTGCAGGTCTTCTGCCCGGAGACTTTTGCAGCACTCCCAGTCTTAGAAGGCAGGAACACAAAACAGCAAAGTCTTCTTTAACAACACGGAGGGAGCCCCTGTCTCAGTCCAGCGTCAGGCTCCTTCCGGGCTCAGCAGCTTGAACAGGTTGTAAACAGTAGAACTTTTCCGGCTCTTCAAAAATGCCGGTATTTAACACAAACATGTCCATCACTTCCGGTCACTACGGGTCACTCGGGATGGTAAGCGCGCTGCCATTCGGCCCGCTGAGCCCTCACGTAATCAGAAAGGGACTGACATGGCAAGCGGCGCAATCTCCGCAACGGTTCGTAGTTGGCAGGTGGTTCTGGTGCCTCTGCCTCCGGTTTTGCCTCTTCGACCCCCGACGGGGGTGACGGGGTCTCTGAACGGGACGGCTGTGGGCTGCCCACGACGATCACCGGATGTGTGACCAGGCTCTGGTGAATTGCCAGCACCGCCGGGGTCCCCTTCTCTGGGTCAGCACTCGGTCCGGTCATGACTTCAGGTGATACCGCTAGTGTGCTTCTCGGCTGGGAAATCTCAGCTAGTACCGGTCGCTGTTGGGAACGCCTCCGGTATTGGCACTCTTCCCATTCGATTTCCTGCTGCCATTGTGCGGCCTCTTGTGTAGTGGGCATCCGGGTCACTCCCACGGCAAACAGGCCCCGGCATCCCACTTCTCTCCGGAACCTCACTTTTTCTCCCGGGTACAAGGTATGAAGGCATTGTGGTAAGCCCTCAGTGTCCAGGTTTACCCGATTGTAGAAGAAATGGTCACCGGTCTCTTCATCCTCAATGAATCCATAGCCCTCCTTCTGGTTAAATTTAACTACGGTTCCGACGGTGCACTGCCGTTCAAACTCGTCGCTGAGGGGACCAGCCATCATTTCGCGGGCTACGGTCTCAGCCAGTAATCTCTCCTGCACCGGATCGGTTCAGGCGATGGGGACTTTCGCTGCGTCAAGGGCGTCGGCTTCACCGGCTCCCAAAAGAATCCCCACTCGTCCTCTTCTAGCTCCCGGGCGTGTTGCTCCCCCGGGGCCGGAACTGCTGTGTGGATTGGAGCTCCCAGGACTTGGTTTCCCGGATGTAGCTGTGCCGTGTAGGTGGCCCGGACTTCAGTCGAGGTCTCACCGGTCGCGGCGTCCCAGGTAGTGACCCAGGATACTTTTGTGGGCCGCTCCGGTCCTTCTGGCACAGCTGGTAGGGCAAGGGTAAGTCCTTCCACAGCCGCAGTCTGCTTCGGGCGTCCTCTGCCCAGGCAGGTTGCCACCAGCGCGCCCACTGCAGCATGCTGTCTTCTCGGAGTCTCCATTTTGCTCGGAGTCAGTCTCTGTGCTGTCGCTTCTTGCAATGGCGCCGGGGGCAGTGGAGATGCTGGAGAAGGTGGAGGCGGGCCTTCTTTTCCCGCTCTTGGTTATACTCCACCCCCAGTCTCGCACATCACATCGACCCGGCCAAGGCGGCTCTTCTTTCTTCCTGTAACACCGCCCACTTCACATGTCTTCCTCAGCATCCTGGGGCCAGCACTTCCCCTCTTTGAGCGGCGCACTCCGCACTTCTTTTTCTTCACCGGCCAGCCCCAGGCTCTTCTTTTGGCGCCAATTCTTCGCGCGCTCATTGTGTCCATAAAGACGACGGCTATCTTGCCGCCATCTTGTGCCCGGTCCAATGCCTTAGGCACCACTTGTTCTTCCCACCATGGGATCGGGACCCTTCGCCAATAATCCGGATCCTGTGCCCTAGGCACCACTTGGTCTCCATCTTCTTGGATCGGGACCCCTTGCATATAATCCGGATCCTGCCGACTACGCCACATGTAACGGGGTGCCAGGGACGCCTCGGGGGTTGTAGTCATGGCCCCTTTTTCTAGCAGGCTTACCCCTGGCTCCGCCATCACTTTTGGGACAGGAGATGTCTTGGTGGGGCAGAGTGTGGTGGTGCAGATGTCGCCGTCAGAGATACAAACACTTGATAGACGTGGATCAATTGAACCAGCAGGCATGTTTATTGTACCCTTCTTCATGACAGAGGCAAAACTCAGATGATGTCACAACTTTCGGCTGGGGAAAACCTTCTCTGTATGTCTCCTCTAGTGGGGATGTGCCCGGCTACTCCACTTCACCTGGCTCCCACTCCGGCTAACACAGACTGGACCCACACCAATACTGCTTCACACTTGAGGACACTTCTTCTCTTCTTTTCTCTCGCTTTCCTGTTCACCCAGCTCCCACACTCTGCCCCTTCTGCTTCTTCTCTCCCGTCCGGACTCAACTGCCTCTGGTTCTAACTTTTCCTTAACAACTTCTTTTCTCCCTCCCCCTTCTGCTGCCGGCTCCACCTTGCTCCTACACTGTTGCTGTGGGGACAGCCGTCCCACCCGGCCACTAGGGGAAACCCACTAAAACAGAATAAAACATCTTTATTAAATCACATCAACATTAACCGTTTTCAGGGGGAAACTGCGCCTCCTTGTAAGGGGTCTGCCCAACCCTTACATGTGTGTGTATAAAAGAGGCCTGGCTGTATTGTGTGTGTGTAAATAAGAGGCCTGGCTATGTGTGTGTGTGTGTGTGTGTGTATAAGAGGCCTGGCTGTGTGTGTGTGTGTGTTTGTTTGTATAGGCGGCCTGCCTGTGTGTGTGTGTGTATAGGAGGCCTGGCTGTGTGTATAGGAGGCCTGGCTGTGTGTGTGTGTGTGTGTGTGTGTGTATGTATAGGAGGCATGACTGTGTGTGTGTGTGTGTATAGGAGGCCTGGCTGTGTGTGTGTGTGTGTGTGTGTGTGTGTATAGGAGGTCTGGCTGTTTGTGGGTATAGGAGGCCTGGCTGTGTGTGTATATAAGAGGCCTGGCTGTGTGTGTGTGTTTGTGTGTATAGGCGGCCTGGCTGTGTGTGTATGTATAGGAGGCCTAGCTGTGTGTGTATGTGTGTGTATAGGAGGCCTAGCTGTGTGTGTGTGTGTATAGGAGGCTTGGCTGTGTGTGTGTATAGGAGGCCTGACTGTGTGTGTGTGTGTATAGGAGGCCTGGCTGTGTGTGTGTATAGGAGGCCTGCTGTGTGTGTGTGGGTATAGGAGGCCTGGCTGCGTGTGTGTGTATAGGATGCCTGGCTGTGTGTGTGTGTGTATAGGAGGCCTGCCTGTGTGTGTGTGTGTGTGTGTGTGTGTGTGTGTATAGGAGGCCTGGCTATGTGTGTGTGTATGTAGGAGGCCTGGCTATGTGTATGTGTATAGGAGGCCTGGGTGTGTGTGTGTGTTTATATAGTAGGCCTGGCTGTGTGTGTTTGTGTGTGTATAGGAAGCCTGGCTGTGTGTGCCTTATTCTATGTATAAATGAAATAGAGATAGAGAGACAGGCGCAATATGAGAAGCATCCGTGGATAGATTTAGGATAGATATTTAGAACTGCTCACCTTTGCAGGTTGTGCGCCCCCGCACAACTCCAGTGAAAGCGTGTCAGTCCGGGGTATTCCTCCGTTCTGATTGCAGTGTCCAAGCTTATTGAATCCAGACTTATGGTATCGTTGTCGGCTCCTGAACTCCACCGGCACCTTGGGATTCAGGTTTTCCTCCACGATCCTCCAGTTCCCAGCTGGATTCTATAATGGGTTGGCAGGTCCTTTGCAGCTACTACCGAAATCCCAGGTAGGGAGTGGGTATATGGAAAAGAGTTCTTTCGGTCTAATGTAGCGCATAAGGACCCACTTGCTGATATTAAATGTTGTACTTTATTAATTATAAGCTCCTATTAATACAACGCGTTTCAGCAGACAATATGCTTTCATCAGTACCACTTCTCCTGACCTGTATACTGGGTGTTATCCTCAGTATCTGTATTATTCTGTATATATACACTGCACAGTACCACTTCTCCTGTCCTGTATACTGGATGTAATCCTCAGTATCTGTATTATTCTGTGTATATATACTTGCACAGTACAACTTCTCCTGTCCTGTATACTGGGTGTAATCCTCAGTACATGTATTATTCTGTATACAGTCATATGAAAAAGTTTGGGCACCCCTATTAATGTTAAGCTTTTTTCTTCATAACAATTTGGGTTTTTGCAACAGTTAGTTCAGTTTCATATATCTAATAACTGATGGACTCAGTAATATTTCTGGATTGAAATGAGGTTTATTGTACTAACAGAAAATGTGCAATCCGCATTTAAACAAAATTTGACCAGTGCAAAAGTATGGGCACCCTTATCAATTTCTTGATTTGAACACTCCTAACTACTTTTTACTGACTTACTAAAGCACTAAATTGGTTTTGTAACCTCATTGAGCTTTGAACTTCATAGACAGGTGTATCCAATCATAAGAAAAGGTATTTAAGGTGGCCACTTGCAAATTGTTCTCCTATTTGTATCTCCTATGAAGAGTGGCATCATGGGCTCCTCAAAACAACTCTCAAATGATCTGAAAACAAAGATTATTCAACATAGTTGTTCAGGAGAAGTTGTCTCAGAGATTTAAACTGTCAGTTTCCACTGTGAGGAACATAGTAAGGAAAAGGAAGAACACAGGTACAGTTCTTGTTAAGCCCAGAAGTGGCAGGTCAAGAAAAATATCAGAAAGGCAGAGAAGAAGAATGGTGAGAACAGTCAAGGACAATCCACAGACCACCTCCAAAGACCTGCAGCTTCATCTTGCTGCAGATGGTGTCAATGTGCATCGGTCAACAATACAGCGCATGTTGCACAAGGAGAAGCTGTATGGGAGAGTGATGCAAAAGAAGCCGTTTCTGCAAGCATGCCACAAACAGAGTAGCCTGAAGTATGCAAAAGCACATTTGGACAAGCCAGTTACATTTTGGAAGAAGGTCCTGTGGACTGATGAAACAAAGATTGAGTTGATTGGTCATACAAAAAGGCGTTCTGCATGGAGGCAAAAAAACACGGCATTCCAAGAAAAGCACTTGCTACCCACAGTAAAATTTGGTGGAGCTTCCATCATGCTTTGGGGCTGTGTGGCCAATGCCGGTACCGGGAATCTTGTTAAATTTGAGGGTCGCATGGATTCAACTCAGTATCAGCAGATTCTTGACAATAATGTGCAAGAATCAGTGACGAAGTTGAAGTTACACAGGGGATGGATATTTCAGCAAGACAATGATCCAAAACACCGCTTCAAATCTACTCAGGCATTCATGCACAGGAACAATTACAATGTTCTGGAATGGCCATCCCTGTCCCCAGACCTGAATATCATTGAAAATCTGTGGGATGATTTGAAGCATGCTGTCCATGCTCGGCGACCATCAAATATAACCAAACTGGAATTGTTTTGTAAACAGGAATGGTCAAATATACCTTCATCCAGGATCCAGGAACTCATTAAAAGCTACAGGAAGCGACTAGAGGCTGTGATTTTTGCAAAAGGAGGATCTACAAAATATTAATGTCACTTTTATGTTGAGGTGCCCATACTTTTGCACTGGTCAATTTTTGTTTAAATGCGGATTGCACATTTTCTGTTAGTACAATAAACCTCATTTCAATCCAGAAATATTACTCACTCAATCAGTTATTAGATATATGAAACTGAAATAGCTGTTGCAAAAACCCAAATTGTTATAAAGAAAAAAGGTTAACATTAATAGGGGTGCCCAAACTTTTTCATATGACTGTATATATCCTGCACCGTACCACGTCTCCTGTCCTGTATACTGGGTGTAATCCTCAGTACATGTATTATTCTGTATATATATATACTGCACAGTACCACTTCTCCTGTCCTGTATCCTGGGTGTAATCTACAGTATCTGTATTATTCTGTATATATACACTGCACAGTACCACTTCTCCTGACCTGTATACTGGGTGTTATCCTCAGTATTTGTATTATTCTGTATATATACACTGCAGAGTACCACTTCTCCTGCCCTGTGTACTGGGTGTAATCCTAAGTATCTGTATTATTCTGTATATATACACTGCACAGTACCACTTCTCATGTCCTGTATACTGGGTGTAATCCTCAGTATCTGTATTATTCTGTATATATACACTGCACAGTACCACTTCTCATGTCCTGTATACTGGGTGTAATCCTCAGTATTTGTATTATTCTGTATATATACAGTGCCTACAAGTAGTATTCAACCCCCTGCAGATTTAGCAGGTTTACACATTTGGAATTAACTTGGCATTGTGACATTTGGACTGTAGATCAGCCTGGAAGTGTGAAATGCACTGCAGCAAAAAAGATTGTTATTTCTTTTTTTTTTTTTTTTTTTTTTAAATTGTGAAAAGCTTATTCAGAGGGTCATTTATTATTCAACCCCTCAATCCACCAGAATTCTGTTTGGTTCCCCTAAAGTATTAAGAAGTATTTCAGGCACAAAGAACAATGAGCTTCACATGTTTGGATTAATTATCTCTTTTTCCATCCTTTTCTGACTAATTAAAACCCTCCCCAAACTTGTGAACAGCACTCATACTTGGTCAACATGGGAAAGACAAAGGAGCATTCCAAGGCCATCAGAGACAAGATCGTGGAGTGTCACAAGGCTGGCAAGGGGTACAAAACCCTTTCCAAGGAGTTGGGCCTACCTGTCTCCACTGTTGGGAGCATCATCCGGAAGTGGAAGGCTTATGGAACTACTGTTAGCCTTCCACGGCCTGGACAGCCTTTGAAAGTTCCACCCGTGCCGAGGCCAGGCTTGTCCGAAGAGTCAAGGCTAACCCAAGGACAACAAGGAAGGAGCTCCGGGAAGATCTCATGGCAGTGTTGACATTGGTTTCAGTCAATACCATAAGTAACGTACTCCACCGCAATGGTCTCCGTTCCAGACGAGCCCGTAAGGTACCTTTACTTTCAAAGCGTCATGTCAAGGCTCGTCTACAGTTTGCTCATGATCACTTGGAGGACTCTGAGACAGACTGGTTCAAGGTTCTCTGGTCTGATGAGATCAAGATCGAGATCTTTGGTGCCAACCACACACGTGACGTTTGGAGACTGGATGGCACTGCATACGACCCCAAGAATACCATCCCTACAGTCAAGCATGGTGGTGGCAGCATCATGCTGTGGGGCTGTTTCTCAGCCAAGGGGCCTGGCCATCTGGTCCGCATCCATGAGAAGATGGATAGCACGGCCTACCTGGAGATTTTGGCCAAGAACCTCCGCTCCTCCATCAAGGATCTTAAGATGGGTCGTCATTTCATCTTCCAACAAGACAACGACCCAAAGCACACAGCCAAGAAAACCAAGGCCTGGTTCAAGAGGGAAAAAATCAAGGTGTTGCAGTGGCCTAGTCAGTCTCCTGACGTTAACCCAATTGAAAACTTGTGGAAGGAGCTCAAGATTAAAGTCCACATGAGACACCCAAAGAACCTAGATAACTTGGAGAAGATCTGCATGGAGGAGTGGGCCAAGATAACTCCAGAGACCTGTGCCGGCCTGATCAGGTCTTATAAAAGACGATTATAAGCTGTAATTGCAAACAAGGGTTATTCCACAAAATATTAAATCTAGGGGTTGAATAATAATTGACCCACACTTTTATGCTGAAAATTAATTAAAATTTAACTGAGCAACATAACTTGTTGGTTTGTAAGATTTATGCATCTGTTAATAAATCCTGCTCTTGTTTGAAGTTTGCAGCCTCTAACTTATTTGCATCTTATCAAACCTGCTAAATCTGCAGGGGGTTGAAGACTACTTGTAGGCACTGTATACTGCACAGTACCACTTCTCCTGACCTGTATACTGGGTGTAATCCTCAGTACATGTATTATTCTGTATATATACACTGCACAGTACCACTTCTCCTGACCTGTATACTGGGTGTAATCCTCAGTATCTGTATTATTCTGTATAGATACTGTGAGGCAGTGACAGGGGTAATATTTGAAGACCACTATGTGTCCCCCAGAATGTGTCTGGAAACCCACTGAGTTTGCTATAGCTATTATGGGGAGTATAGCACAAAGGGTAACAGGGATACAGATCCCTCCTCCCAGTCCAGGTTTTGTAGCAATCCTCATGTCCAGCATTTTAGTTTAAATCTTGTAGAGCACATCAGGGTGTGTCTCCGTTGAGAGCCAGGCTTGATGAAGCTACCACATGCTGTGTGAGCGGAGCTGGCTCTGTGTGGAGTGAACACAGGCCAAGAGTGTGAGCCTAGGAGAACCTTAAAAGATCCCTACGGTTATCGGGGTCCTAGGGTAACAAGACTTTTGATACAAAGGATTTGTCTATATGCACCGGCTGTGATCCGGAAGAGACTTTGACTGGGGGAAATTGGATCTATTTATGCTGCAACAATAAATAGACTGTTGGTGTGAAGACGCCGCTGCCTCACTGCCTCACGTTTTTGCCCAAGCAACGCTGCTACCTCAAATATGGTGGAGAATGCGGGCATGACAGCCTGGTTGCTAAGGGCAATGGCCTAGGATGTACTTCCCCGGTAAAAAAAAAAAAAAGAATATTTTTTTTACTGACTGTTTACGGTGGATCGGCAGGTATACGAAGCTTGCGGGCATTGCAGCCTGGTTGCTAGGGGCAACAAACAAGGTTTCCACATGTTTATGATCAAGCCTGCAAAGTTACAGTTTAACTCAGCAGTCACCATGGAGGATCTTTTAAAGCAGCTGGCCCAGTCTATTGCTCAACTACAGCAGGCTTTTGCACAAACCAGTGTACAACAGCAACAGGCTAATGCTCAGCAGCAACAAACCAATGCCCAGCTCCAGCGGGCGTTAGTTCAGCAACAGGAGACAAACAGCTTGTTGACTCAGCAGCTTGCGGCTCTGTGAGAAGTGCTCCCAGCGGTAACTCCAGGTCAACCAGTCCCTCCTTTGGCCCAGGAGAGAGTAAGGGCGGCACTTACGAAGATGAGTGCAGAGGACGACCCAGAAGCTTTTCTCTCCGTGTTTGAGAGGACCGCTGAGCGAGAGAACTTGTCTATCGACCGTTGGACTGATGTCATGGCACCGTTCTTGGTAGGTGAACCCCAAAAAGCCTACCTGGATCTCAGTACGGAGGATGCCAAGGACTATGGCACACAGTAAGGTGAGATCCTTGCACGAATGGGGTTTAACACTTATCTCCGGGCCCAGCAAGTGAATCAGTGGTCCTTTGTGGAGGGAAAACCTGCACGTTCACAGGCCCATGTCTTACTGGACCTTGTGAAAAAATGGCTCCAGCCGGAGACCTTGAACCCCGGACAGATGATTGAGCGGGTGGTGATGAACGGTTTGTGCGGACTTGGCCAGCCCCCATTCAACGGTGGGTGGGCCAGGGGAATCCCGGTACTCTAGACCAACTAGTGAATTTGGTGGAATGCCTCACAGCTACCCAGGAGTTGGTTCGGGACACTGCTTCACGGCGGGCACTCCGTAGGGATACGCCCCCTTCACAGTTTGGTGGAAGACTCCCGTCCCTCCTCGGGTGCTGCCCCATCTTCAGCCCTGGCAGAGAATAAACGCCAGAATAAGGTCAGCTGGAGTCCCGGTTCCCCAAAGTCGGACACCTCTGCTCCTCTGCTGTTATGTGCTGGCGGTGCCATCAGCTGGGGCATATGATGGCACAGTGCCCACTCACATCAGAACCCATGGACTGCCGGTACGCTCGCTGGGAATCAATGTATGCCCATACTGTTTGTGCTGTAAGCACTGTTACTATGGGGGAGGAGCCCCATCTCTGCAAAGTACGTGTTAATGGCTATACAGCAGAGACTTTGTTGCACTCAGTAAGTGTAGTGACTCTTGTACATGCCTCCTTGGTCTCCGGGCAAAACCCCATGGGACATAAAGTAGGGGTGCTTTGTATACATGGAGACCTACGTGAATACCCTATGGAAAGGGTCACCATTGCTACCTCATGTGGAGAGGTTCAACATGAAGTGGGGGTGATGAAAAGACTTCCATATGATGTTATTTTGGGAAGAGACTTGCCCCTGTTCTGGACATTATGTGGGAGGCGACCCAGCCCTCCGAGGTGTATGATAGAACCAGGCCCTGAGCCGGATGATCCCGACTCAGGTATACCTGCCGTAGGGGTCACCAGTATAGGGAAAGAGTGTAACCCTGCCAGGTTCCCCCCTAGAGGTAATGGCAGGAGAGGTTGAGCCACCCGAGGCAATCCCGGAGTTGAACGTGTCTCCAGATAATTTTGGAGCAGCACAGCTCCAGGACCCCACATTGGCTCCAGGACGTGGAAAAGTACAGGTAATTGATGGGGTCCCCCAGCGGCCTGGTGCCAAGCTTGAAACTCCCTACATGGCTCTAAAGCGAGAGTTGCTCTATCGGGTTTATAAAATCCGGGGGGAAATAGTGGAACAGTTGGTGGTCCCTCAGCTGTACCGCCGTCAGGCCTTGGAATTGGCTCATAACTACCTAATGAGTGGGCACCTAGGTGAAGGGAACACATGTTTCAGCGGTTTTACTGGCCAGGGGTCGGCGCAGAAATTAAGAGGTTCTGTGAGTCCTGCCCCGTTTGTCAGTTGACTGCACCCACGCACCGTTTCCGTAGTCCTCTGATACCTTTACCCACTAGAGAGGTCCTTTTGAGCGGATTGCTATCGATCTGATCGGACCCATTGTAAAATCTGCCCGTGGTCACCAGCACATCCTGGTAGTGATGGATTACGCGACGCGTTATCCGGAGGCCGTTCCACTGCGTCACACCTCGGCGAAGCTTATTGCTCGGGAGTTGTTTGCTATGTTCTGTCGCGTGGGGTTACCCAAAGAAATCCTGACCTATCAGGGCACTCCCTTTATGTCGAAAATTACGAAGGAACTGTGCAAACTCCTTCAGATCAAGCAGCTACGCACGTCAGTGTACCATCCCCCGACCGATGGTCTAGTGGACCGTTTCAATAAAACTCTGAAGGCTATGTTGAAAAAGGTGGTCTCCAAAGAGGGGAAAGATTGGGACATGTTATTGCCCTATTTAATGTTCGCTATCCACGAGGTCCCACAATCTTCCACCGGGTTCTCGAAATTTGAGTTACTGTATGGCAGACATCCACGGGGACTGATGGATATTGTTAAAGAAACTTGGGAACAGGAGCCCACCCCTCACAAAAGCACGGTTCAATACGTTATGGGTATGCAGGATCGTATCACGGCAGTAATGCCCATTGTTAAAGAGCATTTGCTGGATGCTCAGGTGGCCCAAAGTACTCAGTATAATAGAAAGGCCTCAGTCAGGTCTTTTAAACCGGGGGATCGTGTCTTAGTCCTAATACCTACCGCAGAAAGTAAGTTCTTAGCCAAATGGTCCCTATGAGATCTGGGAGAAAGTAGGGGAAGTAAACTATAAGGTGTATCCACCAGGTAGAAGAAAACCAGAGCAAATATACCATGTAAACCTGCTAAAGGCGTGGAAAGACAGAGAATGTATGGTGACTGACGTAATGTTGGACCTAACCTCTTCAGGTGCCTTGACAACAACCAAGGCGGAGTCCCCTGATGAGGAATTGGGAGTAAGGATAGGGGATTCTCTCTCAAAACAGCAGAGACGGGAGTCTCGGAGGTTAGTGCAGCGGAATACGGATGTGTTCTCAAGCCTACCCGGCCGAACAACCGTAGTCCACCATGATATTGTCACCAAGCCTCAAGTAAGGGTATGCCTGAGGCCATACCGGGTACCAGAGGCTCGTAGGCAAGCCATTGCGGAGGAGGTAAAAAAGATGCTCCAACTAGGGGTTATTGAAAAATCCACGAGCGAATGGGCCAGTCCCATTGTGCTGATCCCGAAACCAGACGGTTCTTTAAGATTCTGTAATAACTTCCGAAAGTTAAATGAGGTTTCGAAATTTGATATGTATCCCATGCCCAGGGTCGACGGGCTGATAGAGAGACTGGGACGGGCCCAGTACTTCACGACTCTCGATCTCACTAAAGGTTACTGGCAGGTGCCGCTGACAGAGGCGGCAAAAGAAAAGCCCGCTTTTGTCATGCCAGGGGGGCTCTATCCCTATGTTGTCTTGCCATTTGGTTAACATGGGGCTCCGGCCACATTTCAGAGATTAATGGACATCGTGTTAGAACCCCATCAACCGTATACCTCCGCATATTTGGATGACATCATCATCTATAGCAGTGACTGGAGCACCCACCTATCTCAGGTACAAGTGGTAGTGGATTCGCTCAGAGCTGCTGGTCTGACAGCGAATCCAAACAAATGTGCTATGTGTCTCAAAGAAGCCCGTTACTTGGGGTATGTTATAGGCCAAGGGGTTATCAAGCCACAAGTAAACAATATCGAAGCCATTCAAAACTGGCCTCGTCCCCTTACCACAAAACAGGTAAGAGCCTTTCTGGGTATAATGGGGTATTACCGACGATTCATACCCAATTTTGCTGGAAGGCCGGCGCCTTTGACTGATCTCTTAAAAGGGAAGAAGTCGGTCATGGTTCACTGGAATACACAAGCAGAGGAAGCCTTTCAGGCGTTAAAGGTAGTCCTATGTGGTCAGTCTGTCCTTGTCAACCCTGACTTTCAAAAGGAGTTTATAGTACAGGCAGATGCCTCTGAGGTGGGTCTGGGTGCAGTTCTGTCCCAGGAGGTAGAAGGAGAAGAGCACCCGGTCACCTATTTGAGTAGAAAACTCACCCCGGCAGAGAAGAACTATAGCATAGTGGAGA
Organism: Anomaloglossus baeobatrachus; assembly: GCF_048569485.1. NCBI lineage: Eukaryota > Metazoa > Chordata > Amphibia > Anura > Aromobatidae > Anomaloglossus > Anomaloglossus baeobatrachus. Next base: position 294,908,532 of record NC_134355.1, read on the forward strand.
AGGAGTGTCTGGCCATAAAATGGGCTCTGGAATCCCTACGCTACTCCCTGCTGGGGCGACACTTTTGCCTGGTGACAGATCACTCCCCTTTGGTCTGGATGAGGAATGCCAAGGAGAGAAATGCTAGAGTCACCAGGTGGTTTTTCTCCTTGCAGAACTTTCACTTTTCTGTGGAACACCGGGCTGGTAGGTTGCAGGGCAATGCGGATGCCCTCTCCAGGGCCCCCTGTATGTTGGCGAATGTTCAACCCCGCCCGTTTGAACTGAGGGGGGAATATGTGAGGCAGTGACAGGGGTAATATTTGAAGACCGCTATGTGTCCCCCAGAATGTGTCTGGAAACCTTCTGAGTTTGCTATAGCTATTATGGGGTGTATAGCACAAAGGGTAACAGGGAGACAGATCCCTCCTCCCAGTCCAGGTTTTGTAGCAATCCTCATGTCCAGCATTTTAGTTTAAATCTTGCAGAGCACATCAGGGTGTGTCTCAGTTTGAGAGCCAGGCTTGTTGAAGCTAACACATGCTGTGTGAGCGGAGCTGGCTCTGTGTGGAGTGAACACAGGCCAAGAGTGTGAGCCTAGGAGAACCTTAACAGATCACTACGGTTAACGGGGTCCTAAGGTAACAAGACTTTTGATACAAAGGATTTGTCTATATGCACCGGCTGTGATCCGGAAGAGCCTTTGACTGGGGGAAATTGGATCTATTTATGCTGCAACAATAAATAGACTGTTGGTGTGAACACGCTGCTGCCTCACTGCCTCACGTTTTTGCCCAAGCAACGCTGCTACCTCACAATACACTGCACAGTACCACTTCTCCTGTCCTGTATACTGGGTGTAATCCTCAGTAACTGTATTATTCTGTGTATATACACTGCACAGTACCACTGCTCCTGTCCTCTATACTGGGTGTAATCCTCAGTATCTGTATTATTTTGTATATACAGTGTACAGTACCACTTCTCCTGTCCTATATACTGGGTGTAATGCTCAGTACATGTATTATTCTGTATATATATATATACAGTTAGGTCCAGAAATATTTGGACAGTGACACAATTTTCGCGAGTTGGGCTCTGCATGCCACCACATTGGATTTGAAATGAAATCTCTACAACAAAATTCAAGTGCAGAGTGTAACGTTTAATTTGAAGGTTTGAACAAAAATATCTGATAGAAATTGTAGGAATTGTACACATTTCTTTACAAACACTCCACATTTTAGGAGGTCAAAAGTAATTGGACAAATAAACCAAACCCAAACAAAATATTTTTATTTTCAATATTTTGTTGCGAATCCTTTGGAGGCAATCACTGCCTTAAGTCTGGAACCCATGGACATCACCAAACGCTGGGTTTCCTCCTTCTTAATGCTTTGCCAGGCCTTTACAGCTGCAGCCTTCAGGTCTTGCTTGTTTGTGGGTCTTTCCGTCTTAAGTCTGGATTTGAGCAAGTGAAATGCATGCTCAATTGGGTTAAGATCTGGTGATTGACTTGGCCATTGCAGAATGTTCCACTTTTTTGCACTCATGAACTCCTGGGTAGCTTTGGCTGTATGCTTGGGGTCATTGTCCATCTGTACTATGAAGCGCCGTCCGATCAACTTTGCGGCATTTGGCTGAATCTGGGCTGAAAGTATATCCCGGTACACTTCAGAATTCATCCGGCTACTCTTGTCTGCTGTTATGTCATCAATAAACACAAGTGACCCAGTGCCATTGAAAGCCATGCATGCCCATGCCATCACGTTGCCTCCACCATGTTTTACAGAGGACGTGGTGTGCCTTGGATCATGTGCCGTTCCCTTTCTTCTCCAAACTTTTTTCTTCCCATCATTCTGGTACAGGTTGATCTTTGTCTCATCTGTCCATAGAATACTTTTCCAGAACTGAGCTGGCTTCATGAGGTGTTTTTCAGCAAATTTAACTCTGGCCTGTCTATTTTTGGAATTGATGAATGGTTTGCATCTAGATGTGAACCCTTTGTATTTACTTTCATGGAGTCTTCTCTTTACTGTTGACTTAGAGACAGATACACCTACTTCACTGAGAGTGTTCTGGACTTCAGTTGATGTTGTGAACGGGTTCTTCTTCACCAAAGAAAGTATGCGGCGATCATCCACCACTGTTGTCATCCGTGGACGCCCAGGCCTTTTTGAGTTCCCAAGCTCACCAGTCAATTCCTTTTTTCTCAGAATGTACCCGACTGTTGATTTTGCTACTCCAAGCATGTCTGCTATCTCTCTGATGGATTTTTTCTTTTTTTTCAGCCTCAGGATGTTCTGCTTCACCTCAATTGAGAGTTCCTTAGACCGCATGTTGTCTGGTCACAGCAACAACTTCCAAATGCAAAACCACACACCTGTAATCAACCCCAGACCTTTTAACTACTTCATTGATTACAGGTTAACGAGGGAGACGCCTTCAGAGTTAATTGCAGCCCTTAGAGTCCCTTGTCCAATTACTTTTGGTCCCTTGAAAAAGAGGAGGCTATGCATTACAGAGCTATGATTCCTAAACCCTTTCTCCGATTTGGATGTGAAAACTCTCATATTGCAGCTGGGAGTGTGCACTTTCAGCCCATATTATATATATAATTGTATTTCTGAACATGTTTTTGTAAACAGCTAAAATAACAAAACTTGTGTCACTGTCCAAATATTTCTGGACCTAACTGTATATATATATATATATATATATATATATATATATATATATATATATATATATATATATATATATACACAGCACAGTACCACTTCTCCTGTCCTGTATACTGGGTATTTGTGACCTGGAAGTCACGTTTACAATGTCAGTCTATGGAACCTTGTTTGGATGTTCCATAGACTTGCATTGTAAAAGACTCTTCTACGTCACGCAGAGTGCAGCATGACACAGAAAGTCTGCAGAGCGGGGATGTCACTGAGAAGAGGAGCAGAGTGATGCAGCACACAGGAAAAGGTTGTGGCAGGTGAGTATATTAACACACTGACAGTACACTACACTAACATTTACACATAGAAAAAGAAAAAGTTCATATGAGGCTTCTTTAAATGGACTGTTTTATAATGGAAGCGAGTATATATGAATCAACTCTGTGGACAAAATGCAATTTCCAGGCCACATTTTTTTTTCCCCCAACACTGTTTTCCAAGCTCTAGACAGATTTCTGTAGTCCCTGTGTGATAACAGACTGATGAATGGTGATAGAGCGCAGTGCACACTGTCAGGATTCCCCTGTATTCCCAGTGTTGTGATTGGATGTATGCATTTTGCACAGTTAGGCTGGAAACACACTTATGCGTGTAAAATCGGTTCGAGTTGCATGATAAAAAGTCGGCCGATTTTAGTTCACTAGTCATCAGTATGCTGTCAGTGTGCAATCAGTTTTTACCCTCAGCAGCTGCTACTCATGTAATGTTATGTACAGAAGCATATACATTGTTCTCTGCTACATGCGTGAAATCTATTCTGAAAAACACATGTCACTAGGATGGTCCGTATGCACACATAGACTTGCACTGGAGAGACTCATGCGAGAAACTCACCAAAACGCAGCATGCTGCGATTTTTTTTTTCTCTTTTTTTTCTCAGTCCGATTTGGACTGAGAAAAAAAATAGCAAATGGGAGCTGCCTCATTGATTAACATGTGTCGGAGTGCAATGCGAGAATTTCTCGCATTGCAGTCGTGCGAGATAATCGCAAGTGAGAAGCCGGCCTTATGGTCACATGCTGATTAGAGTACTGGACACCTCTCTGAGTAGGACACTGATAGACGTGGATGAGAATTGAGTCGGCATTTCACCACAACAATATCATCATTACTTCGGCTTTATCTTTTTAAAGCCTTGCTACCTCTACTCCTTATATTAAGCAGCCGGAGGTAAATACAATAACGATGGGTCGCTGCTCATGGGCCACTGCTGTGTGCTTGCCCCCCCCAGGCCAAAATTTGCCAGCGCATGCAGACGGCAAGCAGGATCACCGGCGACAGAGATCCGGTAGCGGAAGACCTTAGGTGGACTGGGGCAGGGTTGTAGCCCGCCGGTGCCGACAGCAGGAATCCAGTGCAGAGGCCGTGCACAGTCAGGGTGCCTGGACCCTAGGGCGAGGAAGGTTTCAAGCCCCTTGTCAATTGACCAGCTGGGGAAAAGCTACCAGGCCTTGTTCCACAGTAAGCCCAGAGAGCGAAACTGAAGCCCAACGCAGGGGATAGGGTGTCCGCCAGAACCCACAGAGATCCCAAGGGTCAGATTTCGCGGGCCAGAGCTCTCAAAATACAAAGTACCAGGAGTGGACTTCCCCGTTCCAAGCGGAGTTGTCCCATTGAAGACACAAACACTTGGTGGAGTTTAATACTCCCGGGTGTAGGACCCGAATACACCCGCCAGAGGTTACTGTCAATTTGGTTTACCACTGGACTCTGTGTGCAATTCTTTGGAACTGTGAGTACACCATCCATCCCCGGTCCAACCCTGCATGACACTCTCCGCAGCCATTACTCCGTGTGGTGCTTGGACAGCTGACAGGCGCGGTCGAGCAGGAGGTAGAGACATGGACTGACAAGGATCGCACCTCGGTACCCACCATATTTTATAAACTACAAGTGGCCTTTGAAACCCGCACGGAGGCGGAGATCAGGATGCAATTTTACAACTGCAGGCAGTGCCCCCATGACAGCATTAGAGACTATGTCCTGAGGCTACAAACCGCTCTGCAAACTCTAAGGCAAGTGGACTCTATCAATGAGCCAGAGAGCAACAAAATGCTTGTGGAGCAGTTCCTGCAGGGGCTGGGGTCAGCAGAGGATCACAAACAGCTGCGGCTGTGGGCCCTGGAGCATCCAGACTTAAACTTTGCAGTCCTAAAGGACCGGGCCATAAAGGCTTTACAAACCTCTGAAGCTAGTGACTCTGTGCCATCATCCTCGCCAGCTGATGCCTCCCACCTGCTGGTGAAATCTCCTCTATTATCCTTACCAGCACCTGCAGTGCCATCAGCACCCCCCCTGGAGCTCCAGGTGATCTGTCATCCCAAGTTCAACAGCTGAGCAAGGACGTCGCCAGGATCCTCGAGGCCATCCAGCTCCAACCAAAGACCAAGCCGGCGAAGAAGATCCAGCTTGCTGACAGCCCTGATGATGTCCCCTGGATGCAGAGAAGGAACCCGGGACAACCCGTTTGTTACAGGTGCAACAAGACCGTCCACGACTCCTGTCGGTGTCCTTTAAATGAGCAACCCCTGAGGCCAAGGGCCAATCCTCAGGAATAGATCAACAAGGCCCAGTGGAATGTCGGAGGCTGCCCTATTATCTCCCTCACTGCAAACGGGATCCCGACATTTGCACTCCTGGACACTGTCTCACAGGTAATGGCTATACCCTATGTACTGTATAAGCGTTACTGGTCTGATGATGATCTCACCCCACCAGATTCTGGCCTTACCATTATTGCAGCCAATGGGCTCCCAATGACCCAAGTGGGGTTTAAGGAAGCGACTTTTAAGGTGGGGCGAGAACATTAAGGACTTATAGTGGTGCAGAATGACCGTAACCCGAAAATGGTCCTAGGAACCAATGTTATTGAAAATTGTATGGGGGAAGTATTGCACTTACTTCAGCAGCTGTCTGCCACGGCAGGAGGGGGCCAGCAGAGGGCCCTGCAACGTGAAATACAGGCCCTCCTGCAGCGGCAACAGGTGAACCTGTCTGGTGGAGAGATTGGTGGTGTGCAAGTGATGGATGTAGCACCCCTGGTAGTGCCTCCGCGAAGTGAGATGATGATTTGGTGTAGGGCAGCAGTAGGTACCCATGGACAAGATTATCAGGCAGTGGTGGAGCCCCTGCCTTCAGAACACTGGCCCACAGTTTTGACAGCCAGAGGAGTGATTGATGTCCGGAAGGAGAGAGTGCCCCTGAGAGTGATGAATTGTGGAGAGGAAGAGGTTAAGCTACCCAGATGTGCCACCATTGCTATGTTGTTCACAGTAGATACACATGCTATCCAAGCCGCTGCATCTGTCATCACTGCACCTCAACCAGTCAGTGATAGTTCACCAAGTCAGTCAGAAGAGTGGTGTCAAGAACTACACGTAGGCGCTGACTGCACACCTTCACACCACAAAGAGGGGGTCTACAGGGTAGTGCAGGAGTACGAGCAAGTCTTCAGTAAACATCCGCTAGACTTTGGGCGGATCAAGGGGGTCCTACACTACATTCCCACAGACACACATCCACCCATCAAAGAGAGGTATAGACTGATACCACCTGCACATTATCAGTGTGCCAAGGACATGTTGAGGAACATGAAGGAGGCTGGAGTTATCCCTGACAGTTGTAGCCCCTGGGCAGCTCCGCTGGTCCTGGTGAAGAAGAAGGACTGCACTATGAGAATGTGTGTGGATTACCGAAAGATTAATCAAATCACCCACAAGGATGCATATCCACTACCTCGTATTGAGGAATCGTTAGCTGCATTGAGAACTGCAAATTACTTCTCCACCCTTGATCTCACTAGTGGCTACTGGCAGGTGTCCGTTGCTGAAGAAGACCGAGAGAAGACCGCCTTCGCTATCCCGATGGGCCTCTGTGAGTTCAACAGCATGCCCTTTGGGTTATGTAACGCACCAGGAACCTTCCAGAGACTGATGGAGTGCTGCTTGGGACACCGCAACTTCGAGACGGTACTGCTATACGTGGATGACGTCATTGTCTATTCAAAGACGTATGAAGAACACTTGGAACATCTGGCAGAAGTCTTTGAGGCCCTCTCCAAGTACGGGATGAAGTTGAAACCGTCCAAGTGCCACTTGCTGAACCCAAAGGGGGCTTTACACTCTGCAATATCGCTAACGATATATCGTCGGGGTCACGGCGCCGTTATCGACATCGCAGCGTGTAACACAAATGAGCGACGATCAACGAGCACAAAAACGTGAAAAATCGTTGCCCGTTGACACGTCGCTCATTTCCTTAATAACATTGCTGCAGCAGGTACGATGTTGTTTGTCGCTCCTGCGGCAGCACACATCGCTGTGTGTGACGCCGCAGGAACGACGAACCTCTCCTTACCTGCCTCCACCGGCAATGATGAAGGAAGGAGGTGGGCGGGATGTTACGTCCCACTCATCTCCGCCCCTCCGCTTCTATTGGCCGGCTGCTTAGTGACGTTGCGGTGACGTCGCTGTGACGCCAAACGCACCTCCCCCTTGAGGGAGGGATTGTTTGGCCATCACAGTGAGGCCGCTGCACAGGTATGTTCGTGTGACGCTGCCGTAGCGTTAATGTTCGCTAGGGCAGCGATCACCACATATCGTGCCACCGACAGGGGCGGGTGCTATCGTACGCGACATCGCTAGCAATGTCGCAATGTGTAAAGCACCCTTAAGGTTCAATACCTCGGACATGTGGTAAGCGCAGAAGGTGTGGCACCGGATCCGGAGAAGATAACCGCCATCCAGAACTGGCCAACACCCATACCATCAAGGAGGTACGACAGTTCTTGGGCCTGATGGGCTATTACCGCCGCTTCATTAAGGGTTAGACTAAGATGGCAGCTCCTATGCAAGACCTCCTTGTTGGACAAACCAAACATGGAAAGACTAATGGTTCTCCATTCACATGGGGTGAGGAGCAAGAAGATTCCTTCCAGAAGATAAAGTCAGCCCTGACCGGAGAAGAGATCTTGGCATACCCCGACTACGGTCTCCCGTTCATACTGTATACGGATGCCAGCAACGTGGGATTAGGGGCTGTCCTGTCCCAGGTGCCGAATGGCAAGGAGAAAGTGATAGCTTACGCAAGCAGGAATCTCCGCCCAACAGAAAGGAACCCTGAGAATTACAGTTCTTTCAAGTTGGACTTCCTGGCACTCGTCTGGGCTGTGACAGAGAGATTCAAGCATTACCTGGCTTCTGCAAAGTTCACTGCATATACGGACAACAACCCTTTGACCCACCTGGATACAGCGAAGCTTGGAGCCCTGGAACAGTGCTGGGTGGCCCGACTGGCGAATTATGACTTCACCATAAAGTACAGAGCTGGTCGGAAGAACACCAATGCTGATGCGTTGTCCAGAATGCCACACCTGCCTGATGGTGGGGTAGATGAGGACGAGCTGGAGGAGATTGAACTGCCTGTGTTCCATAAACCTGACAGTTTGGAGAACACCAGACCTCACAGCAGTCAACAGGAGGCAGCATTCAACCCGTTACCTCACCACGGCTGTCAGGAAGCGCAAGATAGAGATCCTGCGGTTTCATTGATCAAGGCGTTGATTTCTCAGGCAGATTCCAGATGGAAGCCTACTGCTCCAGCAGAAGCACAGAGGCTGTGGAAAGAGAGAGGCCAGTTGTACCTGTAGCGAGGCAAGTTGTGCAGAGGGCTGATGAACCCTAAAACACATGAGATGGTCTGCCAGATAGTCGTACCTCAAGCATATGTGCCAGTGGTCCTGGAAGCTTATCATGATGGAGCTGTACACTTCGGGTGGAAGAAGCTGGAGATGCTACTAAGGGAGCGCTTCTACTGGGCTGGGATGAGAGAATCCATTGAGGAATGGTGTAGGGATTGTGGTCCTGTGTGCTAAGAAGAAAGGATGGTACCAGCCAGAGAGCCCCACTACAGCCGATCATCACCCAGCAGCTGTTGGAAATAGTCGCTCTGGATCATGTCAAGCTCACACAAAGCAGGAACGGGTACACGTACGTGCTCACAATAGTGGACCACTACTCACGATTTATGGTTGTGGTACCCGATAAGGATCTAACAGCTTGTACGACAGCAAAGGTCTTCCAAGCGCACTTCTGCCGACCTCACGGCTACCCAGAAAGGTTCCTCACGGATCAGGGCCCTGCCTTTGAAGCACAGATCTTCAAGGAGTTCTGCAGTTTGTACGGATGGAGGAAGATACGTACTACGCCATACCATGCCCAAACCAATGGGATGTGTGAGAAGATGAACCATTTAATTATCAACCTGCTTAAGACTCTACCCCTGGGAGATTGCCGGTGGACTTAGACATGAATGTTGAGGTGCCTGAGACCATCTCCCAAACCATGGACTGGAATTCCAAATGTCAGTGGCTGGACAGCCAGAGAACGGGCTGTATTCAACCAAGGGGGAGTGTGACGCCCTGGCAAAACCAGGTAGTCACAGAGGTTGTACAAATCTCTCAGGTACAAAGCTCCATCCTTCTTGGCATACCAACACAAAACCCATACCCAGGTGCACAACACCAGCCAATAAAGCCTAGTCACCCCCCATGACAATAGGGACATGAGTCGCCCACCACAGTGCTGCAGCAGTCGCCTCCGGGACACTGCAGGGACTTCTCTTTAGGTACCCTTCTGGCAACAGGTATGTCAGGTTGTCTGCTTCTGAATTGTGACGCCACTCTCGGTTTTGGGGTCAGGGTGATGGGTGACCGCCACTGCAATTTAACAAGCGTCTGGGGCTGATGGTGTCTGCAGTTGGATGGTATGGCCTCCCGAGAGTGAGGCTGGCCCCAGGTGCTCGGGTGTATGTGTGTGGAACAACAGTTCGCAGAAGAACTGAGTTTCAGTCCAGAAGTGTCTTTCAACTTGTTTGCTCATGTTCAGCTGGTTTTGTGAGGTAACCCGGGCAATACTGAGATAGACCAGAGAGAACCAGGTATCCTTCAGGCTAGTATAGGGGTGACTGCTGACTTGTCTTCCTAGCACTTTTTGTTTCGGACAACCTCTGACTTAAAGTACCGTGGGATTCATCCAGGGAAGTCGCATCTGCCTTTTCTCCCCTTTCTGGCCCGTTTGCTGGCAGCGTGGACCAAGGTGGATAGTTTCAGGCTCAATCCTCCTTATGGGCCTCCTTGTTGGTGCTGATGTTCGGACTCTGTGTTGGTTGGTGTGGAACCTCTAGACCCACCACCTGCAGAATTTAGCAGACCATTAAATGGATGTCTGGCTCTAGGGACCTGTTCTCCGTGCGTGCTTTATTACCAGGGGTCCCCGTACTCAACTGCCTGTCCTTTCTCTTCTGCAGGAGTCTTTCAGGCTGACTGTGTGGCAATGTACTCCCCCGCCAACAGCCACTACACATGCAGGGTCTGACTAATGTGTTCGCTCTCCTGCGTCTCCACTTCAGACTCGGCTACCTCCAGCTCCTGTTCCCTTGACTGCCACTGCAACAACTTGCTTCCAGCTTCTCTACCAACCCCACTAGCTGAGATGTGGAGGCCACGCCCTCTCCTGGGTCTGCCCAGGGGTCCTCTCTAATGTGTGTGTGAGACCTGGTTACAATGTGCCTGTGCTTACACACCCTATTCAGCCTTTGGGATTACCTGTTTGCACTCACCCAGCGTAGGTGCAGTACTCAGTGGCACCTGACCAGGTCAGGGGCGCCACATTTCCCCTTAGTTATCAACAGCACGTCCTCGGGCTGCAAAGACAAAAATTTTAATAGAAGCTTTTCAATAGAAAGTTTAAGACAACTTTCCCCACACAGGGAAGGCATTCACATAAAACATTTAAAACATTATACCAGGTACCATTCTTCACCACCCACAAGTCCGTAACCCACCCAAAAACCTCTCAGAAGGCAGGTCGCCGGTCCTTTTGGTGACCAGGTCTGGGCCAGCTCTATCCCAGACCTTTCCTCCAATCTTCCTCTCCTGAGGACGGTGGTTAAAGGTAGGCCCCATAAACAGGCATACCCGCTTCTGTGTGGTGGAGAGCCAGGCCCCATAAACAGGCGTGCTCCCTTGTCGTTGGCGAGCCAGGCCCCATAAACAGGCGTGCTCTTGGCATTTGGACAGCAGGCCCTTTCAACAGGCATGCTTCCTGGTGGTGCAGAGCCAGGACCCATAAACCGGCGTGCTCTGATGTTGGTACCACTGGGGTAACTTTATACACTGCGAGAGTTTGTGGTTATAGCCAGTTCATAACCTTATGGTCCGTATTTTAAAGGGGTGGTTCACCCATATTTTTTATTGTCTAGATCGATATTATATTGAGAAACAATGTTTCTCTCAAATACCTTGTGTTGTCAATAGTGCCTGTGAGAGGCGCTATTGCAGACCGCTGCTCCCCGTCCAGTGACGTACCCGTCCAATGCTACCTCGTCACATCCGTGCAGCCGGCTACATTCTGAGCCCATCTGCTCCCTGCTCCTCCTCCCTCCTCCCTCACAGCACGTCTCTTGCTTGCAGCGTTCTGCGAGGAGGGAGGGGGGGAGCAGGAGACGTGCCGTGCTGTGCTAGGAGGGAGGAGGGAGGGGGGGAGCAGGAGACGCGCCGTGCTAGGAAGGAGGAGGAGGGGGGAGCAAATGGGCTGTGACAGCAGTGAAACACCGTTCACAGCTCAGAGTCTGGAAGACTGTAGCCGGCTGCACGGATGTGACGTGGCAGCATTGGACGGGTACGTCACTGGACGGGGAACAGCGGTCTGCAATAGCGCCTCTCACAGGCACTATTGACAACACAAGGTATTTCAGAGAAACATTTTTTCTCAATATAATATCGATCTAGACAATAAAAAATATGGGTGAACCATCCCTTTAAAGTGCACACAAACCAGGTGCAAAAAGGAAAAATTTTAAAAAGTTCTCACAAGAGTCCTTGTGGGCACATTTCTTTAAACGTTGAACGTTGCTTAACTGGTAACACTAAACTTTACTTTACTTTTCTTTACTCTTCAAGATCAGGGCTTGGCACTTCGATGCTCTGGTTCTGGGAAGTGACATCTTGAGTGCTTTGGACTTCTTGGGCATTCTGGGTATCTTGAGCTTCTTCTTGTGCTTTAACTTGAGCTGTAACTTGAGCTTCTTCTTGTGCTTCATCTGGTACTTCACTTTGTGTTGTATCTTCATTCTCACTTTGAGCGTCCCCTGGTGGTGGTGACTTTGCGGACCTGGTAGCAGCAGTGGGGGTGGAGCTTGAACTTGCCACGGTGTTCTTAGGGCACTGCACGACATCTAGGCATACCAGTCTCTTTCACCCATGTGCCTGGTGAATTCTACAACATCTCCTGTATAGAGGTCTCGATCTAGGTGTCCTCGTTGTAGGTGGGACTAGACATCCCGTCTGGAAACAAATATGCCTTCTTTTACTCCAGACTCCACTATGAAGCCGTAGCCTGTACGAAGGTTAAATTCCTCCACTACCCCACGGTGGAGAGGACCTCTGGCCTGAAACCCGTTCTGCCGCAGGGACTGCTTCTCCTTCAGGTCTCTGGCCTCCACTCGCTCTTTCTCAGTGGTAGGTTGCACAAGGGGGTGTCTTGCCCTCACACGCCGCTGTCCATTCCGGGCTGGCCTCTGCATCACCATCACCTGGTCGTCTGTAAGCTGCCAGGTCACATACATGCTGGGCATATAGGCAGTTAGGTCTTCTTCCTCAGCAGGGAATTCTGCGACCTCCTCCGGTCGTTTGGGAATCGTTGGTTCCGGATCCGGGCCTCTCCTTCTCCTTAAGGGTGCTGGGTACTCCTCCGCTTGCTCTGGCAGCGGCTTCGGGTATGAGCTTTCATCAGCTGTCTAGGGTAGTAGACCCCTCTCTGACATAGAGGGTGCTGGGACCACGTCAGGTCTAGAGGGCGGCTTTGGGATCAAGTACATCTCCACCAGGTGTACGGGGAACTGAGTACTCAATTCCGTCTTCAGCTGCAGGAAGACTGGGTCTTCTCCAGGCGGGGACGCGGACCCGGTTCTTGAGTCGGCGGCTGGGGCGCAGTGATCACCTCCGGTCGGGCTACCAGGACAGGAGGCGTTGTGGCCTGGTCTGGTCTGGCCGGGGCGGGCGGTGCTGCGGCCCGGTTCGGTGACAACGCCGGCGGGGTCAGCACACCCGATCAGGCAGGGGCAGTGTGAGACTCACTCAGGCTCCGGCTGGAGACTTCCCGCTGCAGGGTCGCTGTCACCGGCGACGACTTCAGTTGGGCGGGGGCAGCACCTCCAGGCAGGCCTCGCTGCACCGACATCTGCAGACTCCTGATTGCCGAGATCATTTCTCTCTTCCACGTGGCTATCTCTTGCCAGTTCCGCTCCTCCATACTGTTGGCTTTTCTCTCAACCTCAGACTCCAGCTCAGCAGCAGTCAATGGCCTGGTCCATCCCAGCTCCTCGTGGTCGTCTCCCACAGACGCCATCATGACTCTCTTGCTGGTTAACAGGTTCTCTCCTGACTGCTCACACTTCTCTCTCAGTTTCGTTTCTCGCATTGTTCTTCCCACAGCACTGGGACGTCCCTCCAGCCAAGGGGCAGTTCCGCCCCCATCTTTTTCTCTCGCGGAGCCAGAGCGCTCCAGGGGTTCTAGGATAGCTGCACCTCTTCGTGGGCGGTACTCTCTTTCTGCGCGGGCTGCAGTCTTCAAATTTGCGCGCTTTTGCAATGTCAATATGGCGGCTGTCCAAATTTTCTGAATGGACCTCCAAGGCGCACGGTCACCTGTCTTAACAGGTCTACTCCTTATCCTGTTCGTGACGCCAGATGAGTCGCCCACCACAGTGCTGCAGCAGTCGCCTCCGGGACACTGCAGGGACTTCTCTTTAGGGACCCTTCTGGCAACAGGCATGTCAGGTTGTCTGCTTCTGAATCGTGACGCCACTCTCGGTTTTGCAGTCAGGGTGATGGGTGACTGCCACTGCAATTTAACGAGCATCTGGGGCTGATGGTGTCTGCAGTTGGATGGTGTGGCCTCCTGAAAGTGAGGCTGGCCCCAGGTGCTCGGGTGTATGTGTGTGGAACAAAAGGTCGCAGAAGAACTCAGTCTCAGTCCAGAAGTGTCTTTCAACTTGTTTACTCATGCTCAGCTGGATTGTGAGGTAACCCGGGCGATACTGAGATAGACCAGAGAAACCAGGTATCCTTCAGGCTGGTATAGGGGTGACTGCTGACTTGCCTTCCTAGCACTTCTTGTTTCAGACAACTCCTGACTTAAAGTACCGTGGGATTCATTCAGCGAAGTTGCATCTGCCTTTTCTCCCCTTTCTGGCCCGTTTGCTGGCAGCGTGGACCAAGGTGGATAGCTTCAGGCTCAATCCTCCTTATGGGCCCCCTAATTGCTGCTGATGCTCGGACTCTGTGTTGGTTGGTGTGGAACCTCTAGTCCCACCACCTGCAGGATTTAGCAGACCACTAAATGGATGTCTGGCTCTAGGGACCTGTTCCCCGTGCGTGTTTCATTACCAGGGGTCCCCGTACTCAACTACCTGTCACTAACTTTCTCTTCTGCAGGAGTCTTTCAGGCTGACTGTGTGGCAATGTACTACCCCGCCAACAGCCACTACACGTGCAGGGTCTGACTAGTGTGTTCGCTCTCCTGCGTCTCCACTTCAGACTCGGCTACCTCCAGCTCCTGTTTCCTTGACTGCCACTGCAACAACTCGCTTCCAGCTTCTCTACCAACCCCAAAAGCTGAGATGTGGAGGTCACGCCCCTTCCTGGGTCTGCCCAGGGGTCCCCTCTAATGTGTGTGTGAGACCTGGTTACAATGTGTCTGTGCTTACACACCCTATTCAGCCTTTGGGATTACCTGTTTGCACTCACCCAGCGTAGGTGCAGTACTCAGTGGCGCCTGACCAGGTCAGGGGCGCCACAGACACACCAGTGGGTGGGACCAGGCAGATGGGAGCGCCCACCTAGGGGTCCTGAGGTGTCAGGGGAGGGAATACAACCAATTTATATGAATCAGCTCACCGTGTAAGGCTCAATCCCGATTCCGTCCTGGAGCACGGACAGGCACTGCCACAGCCCAATGAATTGCAGAAAAAAAGAGGATGTCCAGCTCTTCAGGCAAAGAATCACGTCTTTATTTCATCATGCAGACACAGAGAATGACATGACCAGCACTATGCGTTTCAGGTGAAAACACTCACCCTTAATCATGATTAAGAGTGAGTGTTTTCACCTGAAACGCGTAGTGCTGGTCATGTCATTCTCTGTGTCTGCATGATGAAATAAAGACGTGATTCTTTGCCTGAAGAGCTGGACATCCTCTTTTTTCTGCGAGGGAATACAACAGTCGAGAGTTGAGAGTTAAGAGAGTCGAGAGTCAGACAGTTGGGGAGTGTGGAATGACAGTGGAGTCAGGGGTTGAGGCCACTGGACTACCGGACTACTGAGTAGGTAGCAGACGGAAAGCAGGATCACAGGCGACAGAGATCCGGTCGCGGGAGACCTTAAGTGGACCGGGGCAGGGTTGTAGCCCACCGGTGCCGGCAGCGGGAATCCAGTCCAGAGCCCGTGCACAGTCGGGGTGCCTGGACCCCAAAGCGAGGAAGGTTTCAAGCCCCTTGTCAATTGACCAGCCGAGGACAAGGTTCCAGAGAGCAAAACGGAATCCCAATGCGGGGGATAGGGTGTCCACCAGAACCCACAGAGATCCCAAGGGTCAGATTTCGCTGGCCACAGCTCCCAACATACAAAGTACCGGGAGTGGACTTCCCCGTTCCAAGCTGAGTTGTCCCATTGAAGACACAAACACTGAGTGCAGGAGGAAGGGACCCCTGTTTGCTACACCAGGGTGTGGGACCCGAATACACCCGCCGGAGGCAACCAGTCACTGACAATTTGGTTTAGTACTGGACTCTGTGTGCAATTCTTTGGAACTGGAGTACACCATCCATCCTCGGTCCAACCCTGCATGACACTCTCCGCAGCCATTACTCCCGTTCACCTGGGCCCCGGGACTACACCTCCCCTACCCGTGGAGGGGATTCCACCTTGCTGCCCTGCTCCATCAGCCCCGGGCACCCACATACAAGTCAGCGGCGGTGTCACATCCCTCACCGCAACCCACGGGTGGCGTCACTGACAAACTATTCCCATGTAAATACCCCCTTCCTATGGTTGTGAGGACGGACGGCCGCACGAGCCACGGGTCCAGCTACCACTCGAGCCACATTAACGAACCCAGATCCGAGCAGCTCCTGCAGCGGTCCGGCCCCCGTCCGCAACAAATACACAGTGTCCCCGTGCCGGCATCATAGCTTTTACTCACTGACCTCTCAGCTGTATCCGGGCGAAGACATATATGGCGGTCTCCACTTGCTGACACCCAGTAAGCTCACAACCCCCTTCTCCTGGGATACCTATTCAGGAGTCTCAGCACACTCCTAACGTGGTCTCGCCATGTTCTCCATCAGATCTATTTCCTTCCAGGACCCTGGTAGACTGCCATGTGATCACAACCAGACACATGATATCCTCCCAGACACACCCCTGGGTGGAAGGTATGTGGATGGTTAGTCCCGCCCATCACTTCTGAACATCTCATGAATCTAGTTCTGAAACATGTTACCAAACAGATGTGTGGAATCACAAGTCCCAGCGAACACTCCAGGTTCATGGCAGAGGTTCTCTGCGACACATCCCAGCCATTTCCAATATTACCGAGTGCCATCTTACACCGTATTGATACAACCTGATGTATCTCAATCTTTTACAGTGGTGGTTGATGAGTCAGAAGTGGGGGTGGAAGCTGTATTGTCTCAAGGTCCATCTCTTGGTAAATTGCGTCCATACGCTTTCTTTTCTAAGAAATTATCTTCAGCCAAACGTAATTATGATACTGTTAACAGGGAAACAGTCGATCAAGTCAACGTTAGCTAGTCATCCTGTTACAGTAATTACCGACTATAAAAACCTTCTTAACCTTGATGTAATACTATTGTATGTACTGAGGATTTCGATTGCGTTAGGGCAATGACAACCAGAGACGAGTTTTTGGTGCAAAAGACATTTTATAATATGTAACCGCAATATGTAAACAGAACAGAATATACACAATAATATATAACCGCAATATGTAAACAGAACAAAATATACACAGTAATATGTAACCGCAATATGTACACAGAACAGAATATACACAATAATATGTAACCGCAATATGTAAACAGAACAAAATATACACAGTAATATGTAACCGCAATATGTACACAGAACAGAATATACACAGTGGAATATAAACACAGTAAATACCTGCTGGCTTCAGAGCAAAGGGGAATTCCCGGTGCCGCGCACTGGACTCCCCCAGGGAGACCGCCAGAAGCGAACCCCTATACAGGGGCTGTCCGGCAATCACCCCAGAAGGCCCAAATGTACAGCAGCCGGGACACAAAAGAGCAACAGATAAAGTCCAAAAAATGTCCGTACGTGATGGGAGTCCTAGGGTGAATATGAACGGAAGGGACCGGGCAGAAGTGCCGACCAGAGACGGCAGACAGAGTCCGAGCACAGTTGGATGAGAGGTGAAGTCCAGAGCTGGTGTCAGGTGTTTCAACCGGATCCAAACAGCAATCAGGAGATGAGAGCAGCAGGGCAGGAGTACGCAGGGCAGGAGTACACAGGAAGCAGTATACTCAGGCAACTAGACTAAGCTTAGGGGCTGGCTTTTAAACAGATGAACAGGAAGTAGGGCAACAGAACAGAAAACTCCATGTTAACAAAGGGCAAGATCCTTCAAAAGAAAACTGGAAATCCCGGAACTCTGACACTTAAGTTAGCTAAGCGTCTTACACCGACACAAGTTTGGTGGTCATTATTTTTCAATAGGTTTAATTTTTTTCATTACTTCTTTCCCTGGTTTTATAAACATTAAAGCCAATGCTTTGTCCAGGAATTTTCCGGTGGGAGAACCCTGGGAGGAACCCATCCCCATTCTTCAGAAGAGACTGGTGGTGTAGGTGCTCAGTACTGATGTGGAGTCTGAGATTGCTAAGGCTCAAAGTGATACGCCATCTAGGGTTCCGGTGAACAAGTTGATTGTTCCCATGAATCTTCATCTTAGGCGGGCTTTGCACACTACGACATCGCAGGTGCGATGTCGGTGGGGTCAAATTGAAAATGACGTACTTCCGGCATCGCATGCGACATCGTAGTGTGTAAAGGCTCGATGATACGATTAACGAGCGCAAAAGCGTCGTAATCGTATCATCAGTGCAGCGTCGGCGTAATCCATAATTACGCTGACGCGACGGTCCGATGTTGTTCCTCGCTCCTGCGGCAGCACACATCGCTGTGTGTGAAGCCGCAGGAGCGAGGAACATCTCCTACCGGTGTCACTGCGGCTTCCGTAGAATATGCGGAAGGAAGGAGGTGGGCGGGATGTTTACATCCCACTCATCTCCGCCCCTCCGCTCCGATTGGCCGCCTGCTGTGTGACGTCGCAGTGACGCCACACGACCCGCCCCCTTAATAAGAAGGCAGGTCACTGGCCAGAGCGACGGTCGCAGATATTGTACCTGCGACGGGGGTGGGGACTATCGCGTGCGATATCGCAGCATCAGCTTGCGATGTCGCAACGTGCAAAGCCCGCCTTAAGGTTCTTGGAAAGCATCATGATTTGGTTTGGATGGTCACCCTGAAGTTAAAGGTACTCTGGATCTTGTACTGTATCACTTTTGGTGGCCCAGAATCTAGAGGGATGTGGTATTGTGAAGCCCCACAGGTGTTGTATCGGTGCATACCTTCAGGGACTCCACGTAGCTGGTGCTGGTCACAGGTAGGGAATCTTCAGTTTTGATCGTGACGCCACTCTCAGTATTGCGGTCAGTGGGGACCGCCACTGCAGGTTAGGGGACGCCTGGGGCTGATGGTGGGTGCAGTCGGATATAGTAGCCTCCTGAGAGTGAGGCAAGCCCCAGGGCCCGGTGTGGGTTTGTAGTACCACAAGTCGCAGAATGACTCAAACACAGTCCAAGAAGTCTTTTAACGTGTTTACTCACTGTTTGGAGGTCACGGTGAGATGCCCGGGCGACACTGTGATAACCAGGTGGAACCAGGAATTCCAGGAGGCCGTTCTGAGGGTAGCTGTCCACTCGCCTTCCTTGCACTCTTTCTTTTTTAGGAGGATCCTTTGCTTGAAGCGTAGTAGGACCCCTCCAGGGAAGCTGTTACCACCCTGCTCCCCTCTCTCTGGCTCGTCTGCCGGCAGCGTGGCCTTGGTGGGATGGCTTCTGGCCCTGTCCCCTTATGGGCCTGGTGTGCTGCTTGGCTGAAGCTCTGTGTAGTCGTGGTGAGGGCATGGAGTATCCCCACCTGTAGATTGAGCAGCTCTGACTGGTTTGCTGCCTGTACTGGGGATCTAGTTCCCCTTGGATGCTCGGATACCGGGATCTCCGTACTCAGCCACCCCTCTTTCTCTGGATGCTCTTCAGGCCGACCCACAGTACTCCGTTCTCCTCCGCTTTCAGCTACAGCACTCCTCAGGACCTGTCTGCACGGGAGCTTCTCTGCTCCCCCTCCATACACTTCAACTTCTTCCTCTCGACCCCCTCACTTCCTCCCTCTCTCTCTGCCCTGCTTCCTAGCAACCAGCCCCTGAACACACCCCTAGCTGGGAATTGAAAGTTAACTCCTTCTGGCTACCCAAGGGTCCCCTCTGGTGATGTGGGAGGCCTGGTCACTATATGTTTGTGTGTGCACCTCATCCTGGCCTTTGGAGATTACCTGGAAGCATTGCTCCCGCATGGGTGCAATACTCTGTGGTGCCTGACCAGGTCAGGGGCGCCACATTCCCCCTTAGTTATCATCAGCACGTCCTCGGGCTGCAAAGACAAGAGAAAAGAAAAGGTAAATACAAACTTTTCCCACACAGGGGCAATTATTTACATTTAAACATGCCAGGTACCATTCCACCACCAACCACCCACATGTCCGAACCCACCCAAAAACTTCCAGGAGGTAGGTCACCGGTCCTTTTGGTAACCAGGTCTGGGCCATCACATTCCCCAGACCTTTCCTCCAATCTTCCTCTCCTGAGGGGAGTGGTGTAAGGTAGGCCCCATAAACAGGCGTACCCGCTTCCGAGTGTTGGAGGGCAGGCCCCATAAACAGGCGTGCCCCCTTGTTGGTGCAGAGCCATGCCCCTCAACAGGCAGACTCTGGGGTTGGTACCAAGAAGGCAACTTTTTACAATGCAAAGTTTGTGGTTAAAGCCAGTTCATAACCAGTGGTCTAACATTTTAAGAAGGTCTCACAATAGTCCTTGTGGGCACATTTCGCTTAAACGTTGCTTAACTATAAACAGGTTAAACATTACATTTCATACAGTCACTTTGAACTAAACTGTACTTTGTCTATAGCGTAATGGGAGCTGACCAAAGTTGCTGCGGGTTGATCTACGCAGTACTATACTGTCATCTGTCTGAGGTTGTGTCCTCCCACCCGATGTATGTGTCTCAATGTGAATTCTGGGTGTACTGGGTACTGATACCAATGCGTGGTTTTCTGCTTCAGCTACATTTGGCACTTCTAGGTTCTGAACAGGTGCTTCTAGGTCTCCTACTTCTCTAGATTGAGTGAATGTAATGACTGGAATAACAACTGCTCCATTGTATTGAGGCCAACTTGCTGGAAAATCTCCAAGCGCAGTATGGATCATCCTTTCTTTTGGTTCCTGAACTGGCAAAGGGTTGGGAATTTCTTCAGGGATTCTTAGTTGTTCAGGACATTTCTTTAAGCGATCTCTAGAAACGACAGCTGTTGTTTTTCCTCCATCTTTGCTGATAAGGCATGTCTTTTCATTGCTAAGCGTTGATGGTAACACAGTATAGGGTTCTTCTTCCCAGTGATTGTCAAGTTTATGACGCCTTCTCTTTCCCTTGAGAACTATATCTCCCGGCATCAAAGGAACAGCAGGTGCTTTTCGATTGTAGGCCTTTTCTTGTTTCTCACGCTGCTGAGTCAGGCTTCGCTCCACACACTCTTGTACTTTCTTGTATTGGGCTTGGCGGTTGGAATCCCAATCAGCACCTTGTTGATGGTCTTCAGGGGTCTCAACTCCCATTTCCAGATCTACTGGCAACCTCCCTGGTCTGGCCCTCATCAGGTATGCCGGTGTGCAGTTCGTGGAACTCACAGGGATGTTGTTATACATATCCACTAGATCGGGCAGTTTTTCCGGCCACTGACTTCGTTCTTCTAGTGGGAGCGTCTTCAGAAGGTCGAGAATGATGTGGTTCATCTTCTCACACATGCCATTGGTCTGAGGATGGTAAGGCGTAGTACGGATCTTCTGGCAGCCGTATAGGTTACAAAACTCCTTAAACACTTCAGCTTCAAAGGCTGGTCCTTGGTCAGTGAGCACTTGATCTGGATAGCCATGTGGTCGACAGAAGTGTGTCTGGAAAGCTTTGGCTGCAGTTTGACCTGTCAAGTCCTTGACTGGTACTACCACCAGGAATCTGGAGTAGTGGTCAACCATAGTGAGAGCGTAGTTGTAGCCTTGTCTGCTGGGTGCCAACTTTACATGGTCCAGGGCCACGATCTCCAGGGGCCGTTTAGTTTGGATGGGCTGGAGTGGTGCTCTCTGGCGGTGCTGGTCTTTTCTTCTAAGATTGCAAGGCCCGCAGTTTCGACACCACTTCTCTAGGGCAGATCTCATGCCCACCCAGTAGAATCTTACTTTAAGTAGGGCCTCCAGTTTCTTCCAACCAAAATGGCCTGCACCATTGTGATAGGCTTCTAGCACCATCCTCGTATCCTTCTGTGGTACAATCACTTGCCACACCTTCTCATGCGTCCTCGGGTCAATGATGCTCCTGTAAAGTTTGTCTTGATAGATGAATAATCGACCCCTCTCCTTCCATAGGTACTGTGCCTCAGGTGGGGCTCCTTTGTCAAGGCTGGCGCCAGGCTGGCTGATCAGTTTCTTTACCAAGCCTACCGCTGGATCATTTTCCTGGGTCTCCTTCCAGTTGTAGTGAGGTAGTGGGTTCAGGGTCACCTCTTGGCGGTGGGCACGCGACTGCCGACACTGTTTTGCTCCATGGCGATGGAATGCTGGCAGCTCAATCTCTTCAAGATCATCTTCATCTTCACCCTCGTCTGCTAGGTGAGGCATCCTGGACAGAGCATCTGCGTTGCCGTTCTTGCGGCCAGCTCGATACTTGACAGTAAAGTCATAATTCGCCAGTCGGGCTACCCAACGCTGCTCCATGGCACCCAATTTAGCAGTATCCAAGTGGGTCAGGGGGTTGTTGTCCGTGAAGACAGTGAATTTGGTGGCTGCCAAGTAGTGCTTGAACCGCTCTGTGATAGCCCATACCATGGCCAGGAACTCTAGCTTGAATGAGCTATAATTCTCCGGGTTTCTTTCAGTAGGCCTGAGCTTCCTGCTGGCGTAAGCAATCACACGCTCTTTGCCTCCCTGCACCTGTGAAAGCACTGCTCCCAGTCCCACATTACTGGCATCTGTGTACAGTACGAATGGCAGACCGTAGTCAGGGTAGGCTAGGATCTCTTCACCCGTCAAGGCCCCTTTCATCTGTCTGAAGGAGTGTTCTTCTGCTTCTCCCCAGTGAAATGGCGGGCCGGAGGTCTTTCCTTTCTTCTTTGGGTGGCCTACCAGGAGCTCTTGCAAAGGCGCTGCCATTTTCGTGTAGCCCTTGATGAACCTTCTGTAGTAGCCTACCAAGCCAAGGAACTGGCGTACCTCCCGGACGGTAGTAGGTGTGGGCCACTCCTGGATGACTGTGACCTTCTCTGGGTCCGGTGCTACTCCTTCTGCACTGACCACGTGACCTAGGTACTGGACCTTTGGCTTCAGTAAATGGCACTTGGATGGTTTCAGCTTCATTCCATATCGGGATAGTGCTTCAAAGACTTCAGCCAAGTGTTTCAGGTGGTCCTCGTAGGTCTTGGAGTACACGATGACATCATCCAGGTAGAGCAGGACGGTCTCAAAGTTGAGGTGCCCTAGGCAGCATTCCATAAGCCTCTGGAAGGTCCCGGGGGCATTGCAGAGTCCAAATGGCATGCTGTTGAACTCACAGAGGCCCATTGGGGTGGTGAAGGCCGTCTTCTCCCGATCTTCCTCTGCTACAGATACTTGCCAGTAGCCACTAGTAAGATCTAGGGTAGAAAAGTAGTTGGAGGTTTTTAAGGCAGCGAGGGATTCCTCTATCCTTGGCAAAGGGTAGGCATCCTTGTGTGTTATCTGATTTATCCGTCTGTAATCCACACACATCCTCATCGTGCCATCCTTCTTCCTCACCAGGACTAGGGGAGCTGCCCAGGGGCTGCAACTGTCCCTTATGACTCCTGCCTCCTTCATGTCCTTCAGCATGTCCTTTGTGCGCTGGTAATGGGCTGGTGGAATAGGCCTATGTCTTTCCTTAATGGGAGGATGACTGCCTGTGGGTATGTGATGTTGCACCCCTTTGATCCTACCAAAGTCTAGTGGGTTCTTACTAAAGACCTGCTCGTATTCCTGCACGACCCTGTAAACCCCATGTTTCTGGTAGTCGGGTGTAGAGTCAGTCCCCACGTGTAGTTTCTGGCACCAGTCCTGTAACTGCTTTTGGGAGGTCTCGCCCTCTTTTGAGTCAGCTTGTGTCAGGGGACCTACAGGTGTTATGGCGTCATCTGAGCATGTAAACAGTTTGGCTATGGTAGCGTACCTTGGTAGTCTGGCTTCCTCCTCCCCACAGTTCAACACTCGTACAGGCACTCGTCCCTTGTGTACATCAACGACCCCCCTGGCTGTCAGAATCGTGGGCCAGTGGTCTGAATGAGTGGGCTCTAGTACAGCCTGGTAATCTAGTCCTCTGAGACCTACCGCTGCTCTACACCACATCATCATTTCACTCCGTGGGGGTATCACAATGGGGTTTGCATCCATCACCCGTACACTACCAATCTCACCGCCAGTCTGTTTTACCTGTTGCTTCCTCAGAATGATTCGGATCTCCTTTTGCAAGGCTCTTTGCGACCTGCCGTCAGCACCTTCAACAATCTGGTGAAGCAACAACAACACTTCCCCTAGGCAATTTTCTATGACATTAGTGCCTAAAATCATTTGCGGGTTCCTTTCTCTAACATCAGTGTCCACAACAATCAGTCCTTGTCCCTTCATTTCCTGCCTTCCCACCTTTATGGTTACCTCTTTGACCCCGATCTGGTCTATAGGTTGTCCGTTGGCAGCATAGATGGTGAGGGAGGGGTCCGGTGGTCGGAGATCGCCGTCCGACCAAAACCTCCGATACAGGACATGCGGGATCGTGGTGACCTGAGAGCCGGTGTCCAATAATGCCGGGGTAGGGATCCCGTCCAAGACGATGGACAGGACAGGACGTCCACCCACGTACTGATCACAGCAGCGACTTGGGCCTGATCTTCTTAATCCTGAGGACTGGCCCTCGGCCCCAGGTTTGACTCGTTTAAAGGACAGGCCCTTGCATAGTGACCTGCCTTCTGGCAACGACGACAGATGGGTTGTCCAGCTGAGTCATAGCGATCACTGCTCCTGCCTCGAGTTGGGGGACCCCTTCTCCTCCGCATCCAAGGGACGTCCTCTGGGTTGTCGGCTAGCAGGATCTGATGAGGGACTTTGGTCTCTGAGGGCAACTGCATTGCTTTCAGGATTTGTGCGACGTCCTTAGTGAGCTGCTGCACTTGGGAGGATAGCGTACTTATGGTCTCTGCTGGCGCGTTGAGTCCTTTTGCAGTCATCAGGGCCTGCGTGGAGGATTCTGCTCCTGCAGCCGTGGAACTGGCAGGGTCTGTGTCCACAGGGGGTTGGAGTGCTTTCACTGCCCGGTCTTTCAGAATGGCAAAGTCCACGTCAGGGTGTTCCAGGGACCACAGCTTCATCTGCTTCCCATCCTCAGGAGAGCGCAGGCCCCGCAAGAATTGTTCCTTCATCATCCGGTTTCCTTCCTGATCACTGACAGGGTCCACCAGCTTGAGAGCCCGTAGTGCAGCCTGCAGCCTGAGGGCATAGTCTCTTATACTATCTTGGGGCTTCTGACGGCAGTGATAGAAGTCCGTTCTCAGCTCTCCCTCCGTGCGGTGTTCAAAAGCAGCTGCTAGTTTGGCAAAGATGGTCTCAACAGAGCTCCGGTCATTATTGGCCCAGGACTCAGCTTCCAATTCTGCTGCTCCAGTCAATTGTCCCAGCACCACAGCGGCCCTCTGTTTACCAGTCATCGCGTGCATGTCTAGCAGGGTGTTGATCTTTTTCTTAAACCCGGTCAGCGTGTCTATTTTACCGGCGTATTGAGGCAGCCATTGCGCCCCTGGGGCATACAACAAGGACACTGGCATTATGGGGGCGACCTCGGCCGGCGCAGCTGCGACCGCGGCACCGGCACCAGGCGCTGCGGCGTCCAGCGCGACAGGGGCTGGCATCGCTTGGGCTGCGTCGCCCTGACCAGGGGCATTACCTCCTGCAGCGTCCATTTTTCTTCAGAAAATCCGCGCGCTCCCTTTCCACTTCCTGGGTCAGAACGCTCTCTGAATTGTGGGGATTCTGGGGCGGTCACACCTCTTCGTGGGCGGTGCTCTTCTCCCTCGCGCGGGCTGCAGCGCGCGCTTTTGAAGATGGCAATATGGCGGCGGTTCAATTTTTGCGGTCGGACCTCTGAGGCACACGGTCACCTGTCTGAACAGGTCTAGTCCTTATCCTGTTCGTGACGCCAGAAGATGTGGAGCCCCACAGGTGTTGTGTCGGTGCATTACCTTCAGGGACTCCACGCAGCTGGATCTGGTCACAGGTAGGGAATCTTCGGTTTTGATCGTGACGCCACTCTCAGTATTGCGGTCAGTGGGGACCGCCACTGCAGGTTAGGGGACGCCTGGGGCTGATGGTGGGTGCAGTCGGATGTAGTAGCCTCCTGAGAGTGAGGCAAGCCCCAGGGCCCTGTGTAGGTTTGTAGTACCACAAGTCGCAGAATGACTCAAACACAGTCCAAGAAGTCTTTTAACGTGTTTACTCACTGTTTGGAGGTCACGGTGAGATGCCCGGGCGACACTGTGATAACCAGGTGGAACCAGGAATTCCAGGAGGCCGTTCTGAGGGTAGCTGTCCACTCGCCTTCCTTGCACTCTTTCTGTTTTAGGAGGATCCTTTGCTTGAAGCGTAGTAGGACCCCTCCAGGGAAGCTGTTACCACCCTGCTCCCCTCTCTCTGGCTCGTCTGCCGGCAGCGTGGCCTTGGTGGGATGGCTTCTGGCCCTGTCCCCTTATGGGCCTGGTGTGCTGCTTGGCTCAAGCTCTGTGTAGTCGTGGTGAGGGCATGGAGTATCCCCACCTGTAGATTGAGCAGCTCTGACTGGTTTGCTGCCTGTACTGGGGATCTAGTTCCCCTTGGATGCTCGGATACCGGGATCTCCGTACTCAGCCACCCCTCTTTCTCTGGATGCTCTTCAGGCCGACCCACAGTACTCCGTTCTCCTCCGCTTTCAGCTACAGCACTCCTCAGGACCTGTCTGCACGGGAGCTTCTCTGCTCCCCCTCCATACACTTCAACTTCTTCCTCTCGACCCCCTCACTTCCTCCCTCTCTCTCTGCCCTGCTTCCTAGCAACCAGCCCCTGAACACACCCCTAGCTGGGAATTGAAAGTTAACTCCTTCTGGCTACCCAAGGGTCCCCTCTGGTGATGTGGGAGGCCTGGTCACTATATGTTTGTGTGTGCACCTCATCCTGGCCTTTGGAGATTACCTGGAAGCATTGCTCCCGCATGGGTGCAATACTCTGTGGTGCCTGACCAGGTCAGGGGCGCCACAGTATCCTATGTGTTGTGTCTGCATGTGCCACCTGTGAGTTCTGAAAGGCATCTCACTCTTGTCCATCATTATGTTTACAGCCTTTGAGTTTTCCAATTCAACCTTGGACAGACATTCCATGGAAATTATTACAGATTTAGCTTCCTTTGCTGGTAATACGGTCATTTTGGTGGTGGTGAATAGGTTTTTGTAAAATGACACATTTTATCGACTTATCGTCATTTACTTAATGCCAAGACTTTAGCCCATGGTACTCCATGGAGTCCCGTCTAATATTGTCTCTGATAGAGGCTCTCAGTTTATTGCTAACTTTTGGAGAGCTTTCTGCTCTTGGTTAGGGAATAAACTATCTCATTTGTCGGCGCTCCACCCTCAGTCTAATGGGCAAACAGAACGCGTAAATCAAAATTTGGAGTAGTATTTGTGTTTTGTTTCTTATAATCAGGGTGCTCCTCGATCCTTCCTCTCGACGAATTTGCCATCAATAATCGCTGCCATGAATCTTCTGGTATATCTCCTTTTTTATGTCTATGTCGGAATCCACAGTTCTGTATGTTTCAGGAGATGCACTCATCAGGAGTACCTGGGGTGGATTAATTGATCTCATCATTATCATCTACATGGGAAAAGGTTCAGCAGCATTTGCATGACATGGGTTCTAAGTATAAACATGAAGCTGATTATACACATGTGCCTGGTCTGGACCTGTGTGTGGGTGATTTGGTGTGGTTATCTACAAGAAATATTAAGCTTAAGATACCTTAACTGATGTTAGGACTTTGGGTTATTGGATCGTACAAAATCACAGTAGTCATTAATCTGGTTGCATTCCGCCTGACGTTACCAACGTCTTACAAAATTCATAATGATTTCAATAGATCTCTGTTAAAGAAATATGTGGATTCGGGAAGCCCTCTTCTCTTACCGCCTCAGTTCTTAGTAGAAGGGTCATTAGAATTTCAGGTGTCTAAAATTGTTGATTCTCATTTCATTCTCTGTTCATTACAGTAGTTGGTTCATTGGCGAGGTTATGGTCCTGAGGAGATGACTTGGATACCAGTCTCAGATATTCATGCTAAGGGCCTAGTTAGGACATTCTATCATCTCCATCCTGAGAGATGGGGTCCTGAGGGTACAGAGGCCCCTCTTAACACTAGAAGTCCCAGAAATTTTGAGCTCCCCCCTGAAGTCCTGAAAGAGGGTCAAATGACCCTTAGTCCAAACTGAATAGAACTAACTAGAAACTAAATGGCTAAACTCAATGGAAAACAGCAACCTCCTGTGGTGCGACAGTAATGGCCTTAATTACAGAACAAAAGACTGTGGTTATAGGATGTTAAGTAAAATTCTTCAGGTCATTCGACCCATCTCTGGGTTCCAAAGGTAGAAATGTTAAATGACCCATCTCTGGGAAGTCTAGTGTTAAAGGGAGGGGTACTTTTACACAACGTTTTGCTGTCATGGCAATGTTGGGGTCTGTTCATATTTCAGATCCTGTTCAGATCCACTCCTCACTCCTCCCTATGCTGGCTATAATTTAATCTATGCTGTCCACTTTGAGTGAGCCTGTCTCTGGAGAAGCTGGGATGTCGCTTCTGTTGTAGGTGAGAAGTTCTTGCTTGGAGAAGCCATGGAATGTTATTTGTTATATTTTTCTCCACCCGTTTGTCTTATTTTCCTTCTGTTGTCTTATTGCAATAGTGAGATTAGCATCTCACTTGCCTTCACTAGTCAGGGTGAGTTCAGGGTGAGCCAGGGTCTAGGCACATGATGGCGCACAGGGGGACGGACCTGTCTAGGGACGTTAGGGAGTGCAGGGATCAGCCAAAGGTCAGTGTTAGAAGGTGACTTTGCTTCCCCTTCTCTTGCACCACAGCATTCCGTTGTATTGCTTTTCTGGTTTTCTCTTTGGGGTGCATTGCTCGCCCAGAGTCCCCTTACTCCTCGTGTGAAAGTAGAGTACAAGATGTTGACAATAATAATGTTTGTGGGAATGTTGCTATCTAGTGGCCAGTTTAGGTAGTGACTATTGTGCCGCCCCCGTGCCAGCAGCTGGGCTGCTCGTATCCGGATCCGCAGGGTGGCTCAAGGGATCTTCCGGACCCGGGAGTCGCGCGGACACTTTGAATAAAAGGGGACGTATTTGTACGGGATTTACCGTAATCTCTGTGACGCCACCCATGGTGTGTGATGAGATGGGGCACAACCGCTGCTGTTATGGGGTACCCAGGGGCGATGGGATGGCAGCTGGATATTAACTCCTCTGTGGGTAGGGATGGATGCCCCGGGGCCCAGTGTCTCTGTGCTGAGGATGGTGATTGCAGGGGGTCGGCGCGCTCGGTCCGACCGGGGGATATTGGTGTGCTCACAGTCAATGAATCACACAAGTCCAATCGGTAAACCAAGGTGTCGGTGGTTGGCCGCCGCGGCCGGGTGTATTCTGGTCCCTCACCCGGTGTGATGGTCTGTATTACTGTCCTCTGCACTGTTTTGGTGTTTGTGGACTTCCCGCTATGGAACTCGGGAGTCCGCTCCCAATACTTTTTTCTTTTTAAACCAAATTTTTATTTATTTTCTTGCAATGGTAAAATAGGGTACAGAATGAAGAAAATAAGGGTCAACAAGTCAAAATAGCAAATAACATAGTCTCTACAATTTATCAACCAAATATCTGTCACTGTCATCAAATTTGCTCCTTCCACTTCTTCGTCAGTGTATATTTCCATTATTCAGTCTCCGCTACCCCCCATCAGCCTAACTTCATAACTTGTTACAAACATTACTTATAAACGCTATCCCTCCCATTCCCTCCCCCTCCCCTCTCCATGCGACATGACTCAGACTCTAGCCAGCTATACTTTCAGCTCGCACAGGGACCCTGACAGATCTTCCTTCATGTACCATTCCGTAGACATAAATGTGGACATTATTTGTATTATTTCTTCTCTAGAACATTAGAACATAACGCTTATGAACTTTCTCCATTTACTAAAAAATGTTTCTGTTATCCTTTCTTTACATCTCTCCACCATCACCTTCTCCAACATGAGTGTATTTTTCAATTGATTAACAAGTTCTTCTTTTGTTGGTATTTCCTTCACCAGCCACTTCTGAAGAATAGCCCTTTTACTTATCATTGGTATATCATGGAAAAGATTCGGTAACTTGTCTCCCCCTTTCTCTCCCTCCTCCCGATGCTGATAGTGAAATAACCAGACCATTGAATCCAACTCCACATTTCTATTCCAGATTTTCCTCACTATCCCCTGGACTTGTTTCCAAAATCTTTCAATCCTCTCGCATTCATTACCATATCCCATGATATAGATCTGTTTATTCTGTACCACAATTTGGACAACTCATCATCATCTTATCTGGATGTCTTGCATTCAATATATTAAATCCATAAATAGCTCTATGTATGATCCTGAATTGGGTATCTCTTAAGTTCTCATTCACAATCTTCTTCCTCATCACCATCCAACCATTCAAAATCTTCTCCTCCCCTTCTTGATCTCCCAACTGCCTTGCCCACCCTTCCAACATTCTTCCTGGTATGTTAGGGACTAACACTTCTCTCATATTTCCATAAAGACTTGATATATTTGTGGCATGGATGTCCCTTAATATGATCACATCCATCTGATTTGCCTCATATTCGTTAGTTATGTTGTGTAATTTCTTCATTATCCCTTGTTTCACTTGTTCAAACTGGAGAGTCTGGAATGGGCGCAAGTCATACTTTGCTCTCAACTCCTCGCACGTCATCCATATCCATTCTGTATCATGCATCAGGTTTTTTAGAGTTCTAGAGTTCTAATCACTTTTTCCCTCCACTCTTTAAAGAGATCGTTTTCCCTTCCCTGTGGAAAGTCAGGACAAGCCCATATATTAAGGAATTTGGAGATGTTCCAGGCTAACCTGAACTTTTTCCTAACTGCCTTCCAAGTCATCACTGTCTCTACAAATCAGTGAGTGTTTAATATTGGGCGGCAAATTTGGAATGGAGGTATGTAGGATTGAACTCCGGTCCCAAGGCTTACAAAATTCAGCCTCTATATCCCAGTTAAAATACCTACTTGTCTGTCTAATCCAATCGACTACATATCTTAAGATACAGTCCAAATTGTACCCCCTGATGTTAGGTAGTCTGATCCCTCCATTTTCCGTTGACAACATTAGCTTTTTGGCACTAATCCTCGGCCTATATCCGTTCCACAAAAAACGTGAGAACGCTTTTGTCAATCTGTTCACATCTGAGTGTTTAAGAAGTAGAGATGAGTGAACCGGTCGTGGTTCGGCTCAAGTTCCGTTCGCCGAACGGAGGTGTCGTTCGAGTTCGGTTCAGCGAACCGGTTCGGCGAACCACTCGAACCGCATAGAAAACAATGGGAGGCAATCACAAACACATAAAAACACCTACAAAACACCCTCAAAGGTGTCCAAAAGGTGACAAACAACTCACAACACAACACAAACACATGGGAAAGTGACAAGAACAAATTCTCATGTGAAAACAAAACAGCGTTACCAGGAAAAGAGGATGAGACACAGATATAGGCATGGCATGCCCTTCTAAAATCATCTAAAACACTACAAGGTTACTCCAAGCGGAGTCTCCCTTTTTTCCAAAAATTGGGCCACACACCCACCCCTTCAGTGGCAGCACTTGTGACCCAGTTGTACACTTCACAGCTAGATTTGCATCAAGCACATTCAAAAATATGCCATACTTAACCGTCTCCAGGATGACACCATGGTAGGTAGCTAAGTCTTTCCTGATCCCAGCTCTGTTCATCTTGGATCATTTTTAAAAACACTGTAAGCAAGGGTTACTTCAAGCGGAGTCTCCCTTTTTTCCAAAAATTGGGCCACACACCCACCCCTTCAGTGGCAGCACTTGTGCCCCAGTTGTACACTTCACAGGTAGATTTGCATCAAGCACATTCAAAATCCACAAGCATTTACTCTCCCCAGGATAACACAGGGGTAGTAAATTCCTTGTGGATCCATGACTTGTTCATTTTGATGAACGTTAGTCTGTCCACATTGTCACTGGACAGACGCGTTCGCTTATCTGTCAACACACACCCAGCAGCACTGAAGACACGTTCAGAGACAACGCTGGCAGCTGGACACGACAAAATCTCCAAGGCGTAATTGGAGAGCTCTGGCCATTTTTCATGATTTGAAGCCCAAAATGAGCAAGGCTCCATTTGCAAAGTCATGGCATCAATGCTCATTTGGAGATACTCCTGTATCATCCTCTCCAGCCGTTGACTATGTGTCAGACTTGTTGTCTCTGGTGGCCTTGCAAAGGATGGTCTAAAAAAATTATGAAAAGATTCAATAAAATTGCTGTTACCAGCACCAGATACAGTGCTACTGGTACGGGTAGACTGTTGAAGATGACGAGACCGTCCCATGTTTGTCAAGTTACAACTGGGAGATTCACTCCCTGCACCACGGTTGTTTGGAGGAAAAGCCGAGCTAAGATCGAGTAACAGCTTCTGCTGATACTCCTGCATACGTGCGTCCCTTTCTATGGCTGGAATTATGTCACAAAATTTGTATTGTACCGGGGATCTAATAGTGTGGCAAGCCAGTAGTCATCATCACTTCTAATTTTGACAATACGAGGGTCATGTTGGATGTAGTGCAGCAAGAAAGCGCTCATGTGTCTTGCGCAGCCATGCGGACCAAGTCCACGCTGTGTTTGTGGTATAGAGGTGCTAACCGTTCTTTCTTCCTCTGACATCTCCCCCCAACCTCTTTCAACAGAAATTTGACCACGGTCTCCCTCATCCGCTGAGTCTTCCATGTCCATGGACAGTTCATCCTCCATTTCTTCATGTTCTCCTGCACCTTCCTCAACATTTCGCCTGCTACCATGCGCCCTTGTTGATCCCTGTCCCCCATGGTCCCAAGCCTGCCGCGTTGGTGAGGATGAACGTCTGGACCTTGGTGATGTTGTTGTGTCTTGCGCATATGAATCCTCCTGTAGTTCCTCCCCTTCCTGTTGTCCCACCCCCTGACTTCGAATAGTGTTTAGCGTGTGCTCCAGCATGTAAATGACTGGAATTGTCATGCTGATAATGGCATTGTCAGCGCTAAACATATTCGTCGCCATGTCGAAACTGTGCAGAAGGGTGCATAGGTCCTTGATCTGAGACCACTCCATCAGGGTGATCTTCCCCACCTCTGCATCTCGTTGGCCCAGGCTATACGTCATGTCGTATTGCACCAGGGCTCGACGGTGCTGCTACAGTCGCTGAAACATGTGGAGAGTCGAATTCCAGCGTGTCGGCACATCGCATTTCAGGCGATGAACCGGCAGGCTGAAAGACTTCTGGAGCGATGCAAGTTGCTCAGCAGCGGTGGTTGAACGGCGGAAGTGAGCAGACAGTTTTCGTGCCCTGTTCAGAAGGCCATCTAGGCCGGGATAGTGTGTTAAAAATTGCTGGACAACAAGGCTCAACATGTGAGCCATACAAGGCACGTGTGTCACCTTGTCCAGGCGAAGGGCCGCACCCAGATTTGCAGCATTGTCGCACACGGCCTTACCAGGCTGCAGGTTGAGTGGAGACAAGCATTTATTAAACTCAGTCTCCAGAGCTGCCCACAACTCAGCCGCTGTGTGACTCTTATTTCCAAGACATTTCAAGCTAAAGACCGCCTGATGCCGTTGCACTCTGCTGCCAGCATAGTAATGAGGGGTGCGTGATTCCTTCTGCGCAGTGAGAACGCTGGTGGCCTGACCAGGCAGGCTTGGGGCGGAGGTGGAGGACCCAGACGAGGTGGAGGAGGCAGAAGCAGTGGCGGAACTTGGACAGAAGTTGTGCGTGGAAAACCAGGTGTGACAACTGTCCCCACAGTCCTAGAAGATGAAGAGCGCACGGATGCACTGGAAGGGGCAGGCGGTGGATTATTCGCTCCGCTAGGCCGCATTGCAGCACGGTGAGCTTCCCACTGGGACATATGATATTTATTCATGTGACGATTCATGGACGAAGTTGTCAAACTGCTGAGGTTTTTCCCTCTACTAACAGAATCACGACAAATTTTACAGATCACATGATTTGGGTGATCTTTTGCTATGTCAAAAAAGGACCAGGCTAGGCAAGGCTTAGAGGGCATGTGACCTGCTGATCCACCCCGACTAGTGCTCAGAGGCACAGTGGTGGCTGAGGATGCAGTTGTAGATGTGCTACCAGTACTCCGACTCTGTCCATGAAGGCGCAAGGTAACTTCGTCGTCAGTTGCATCCTCCTCCACCGCCTCTGTTGACCTCCTCGAGTGCCTGACTGTGGGTTGACAGTAGGTGGGATCTAGAACTTCCTCATCAATTGTTGTGTTTGCACTCCCTTCACCCTCAGACCAAGCCTCTTCTTGCCCTGATCGAATATTTAAGTTGTCATCCCAATCTGGTATCTGCATCTCATCGTCATCAGTATGTTCCTCATTGTCTATTACAACAGGTGTTTCAGTTTGTGAATAAGGGTCAGCATTATGCTCAGAAACTTGTTCATCATGGCCTGAATCTGAGTCACAAAGGTTCTGGGCATCACTGCAGACCATTTCCTGGTCTGTACTCATTGTAGCTTGGGAACAGACATCTGATTCCCAGGCTATAGTGTGACTGAACAGCTCTGCAGACTCAGCCATCTCAGTTCCACCATACTGTGCAGGGCGGATGGAGACTTCAGAGCTGGGAGAAAGCAAGTGTGATTGGGATGACAACTCCGAGGACTGGTGTTTTTTTGGATGCGGTAGTTGAGGTGGCGGAGAGGGCACTTGTTGGACCACTTGAGATCCATTTAAGCATTTTCTTTTTTTGGCCATCATCTACCTTTGTTCCAGTTGTTCGTGTCCGTAAAAAAGGGAGCACATCGGATTGTCCACGGTAAGTAGTAGACATCTTACTTTTGCTGGAAGATGGTCTATCTTCAGCAGATGTTAATGGAGCTTTGCCACCTTCCCCATGGACAAACCCTTTTTTTCCTTTTCCAACACGCCTCTTCCCCTTTACACCAGCATCTGTCATTTTGCCACTCATTTTGATTGCGACAAGATTGTGCACTTAAAATGTGGTAGTAAAAATTGAGAGGTGGTGTGGATTTCAGCGGTGGTCTAGCTTTATTAACAGCAGAATAAACAACAATAACTATCCCTGACAAGGCAACTACGGCCCTTAAACTGGCAGCATAGTTTGCTAGTATAATGGCTTAGTAACAATGAGTTTGAGTTTGCAATGCAGAGGTGCTGTAAATAGCTTGGCACCAGTGGGACACTAATGGAAGTCCAACAGCCACTTTTAGGATGCCACTAAGTTTACTCGATGTTTGCTAGTATAATGGCTTAGTAACAATGACTTTGAGAGTGCAATTCAGAGGTGCTGCAAATAGCTTTGTACAGGAAAGGAAGCCTCACTTTCTATCCCTTCTAATGGGGAAATGCAGCGAGGAAGTCCCTGAGCTTAGCTACACAGACGCTGTTATCTTCTGTAGCTGTTAAAATCTGTTTCCACGGACCTGACTGTCACCTATGGCTCTGAGCCTGCTGTTATTAGCCCTTACAAGGGCTAAAAGAAACTTCTATCCCTATTATGTATAGCGCTGTGTGTAGAGCGTACACAGCAGTATCGGAGACAGGAGCTACACCAGCGGTGACTGACACCCAGACACAGAAGGCAGATAATGGCGTCCTGACAGGCAGATACCCGTTTTTATAATGCAGGGACATGTGACATGGACATCCTATCACACATGCCGTTGCGTCTCTGGCTAAAAGTCCACTTAGCTGTGTGTGTGTCTGGGATTGACTGACATGCTGGCCCACCCCACTACACGCGCACGCTTAGGAAATGAAGACAAGGAAAAAAAAAAAAATGGTGATCGCCATTATCACAGCAGCAGTGATCTGAATGCGCTGTTCCCGCACACTATACGCTGAAATTTCATAATAGTGTGAGTCACAGAGTGACTTACACTATTACAGCAGAAAGCCAGCTAGTAATTAACTTGGCTTTTTGCTGTTAGAACCATTCTCAAACGTAACTAGAACTATCGTGCTTTAGCAAAAAGCTCGAGTTCTAGTTCGATCTAGAACAGCCCCCAAAATCACTCGAACCGCGAACTGGAGAACCATGAACCGCGAACCGCGCTCAACTCTATTAAGAAGCAATGGGATTGTCTGCATTGGATAGAGAAGCTTGGATAAGCTCATCATTTTTATTAGATGATTTCTTCCCAGAAGAGTCAATGGCAAATTTGCCCAACCTTGCAGTTCACGTTCAATTTTCTCGATCAGAGGGGAATAATTTAATGAATATATGGTCTTAGTATCCCTCCCAACCTGTACTCCCAAGTATTTAACCCCTTCACGACCTTGGACGGATATATCCGTCCAGGATCGTGTCCCGTTAAGCCCCGCCCCCTGCCGCGGGCAGGCAGTGTGGATCGGCACACATATCAGCTGTTTTCAACAGCTGACATGTGTGCCTGCTAGCCGCGGGTGGAATCGCTTCCACCCGCGGCCGTTAACCCCTTAAATCTTGCTGCCAAAGTCTGGCAGCAAGATTTAAATGCGCGCGGCCATGTTTGTTACTTACCGCCGCCCCCACCGGAAGTCACGTGTGTTATCACGTGACTATCGGTGGTTGCCATCGTAGCACAGGGTCATGTGATGACGCCTGCTGCTACGATGTTTCACTTTCGTTTTCCCTCGGCCGAGAGCAGAGGGAAAACCAAAGTGACTGAATCTGCTGATTACAGCGGTATAGCTGTGATCAGCAGATAGCGATCAGCGATCGGATTGCTGATTGCTATAGCCCCCTAGGGGGACTAGTAAAATAAAAAAAAGTAAAAAAAAAAGTTTTAAAAAAATGAAAAAAAAACAAAAAACCTAAAAGTTCAAATCACCCCCCTTTCCCCCCATTGAAAATTAAAGGGTTAAAAAATAAATAAATATACACATATTTGGTATCGCCGCGTTCAGAAATGCCCGATCTATCAAAATATAAAATCAATTAATCTGATTGGTAAATGGCGTAGTGGCAAAAAAATTACAAACGCCAAAATTACGTTTTTTGGTCGCCGCAAGTTTTACGCAAAATGCAATAACAGGCGATCAAAACGTAGTATCTGCGCAAAAATGGTACCATTATAAACGTCAGCTCGAGACGCAAAAAATAATCCATCACTGAGCCATAGATCCTTAAAAATAAGAACGCTACGTGTTTTGGAAAATGGCGCAAAACGTGCGCCACTTTTATTGGACAAACTTGTGAATTTTTTTTAACCCCTTAGATACAAGTAAACCTATACATGTTTGGTGTCTACAAACTCGCACCGACCTGAGGCATCACATAGATACATCAGTTTGATCATATAGTGAACACTGTGAATAAAACATCCCAAAAACTATTGTGCGATGACACTTTTTTTGCAGTTTTTCCACACTTGGAATTTTTTTGCTGTTTTCCAGTACAATATATGGTAAAACCTATGGTTTCATTTAAAAGTACAACTCGTCCCGCAAAAAACAAGCCCTCATATGGCAAGATTGACAGAATAATAAAAAAGTTACGGCTCTCAGAAGAAAAGGAGCAAAAAACAAAAACGCAAAAACGGAAAGTGCCCGGGGGCTGAAGGGGTTAATTGTATTTCTAGCTATTGGAATGTCACATTATGCACCCCTCTCCCCCTCCGCTCTCTTTCCGTCCAAGAAGAGAATTTCACATTTGTTTTTGTTAAGTCTAAACCCTGCTAACCTCCCAAACTCCTCAATTTGTTCTATGACTCTACTCAATTGCGTTTTAGCTTTGCTCATGAACAGGATTATATCGTCAGCAAATAAGGCTGAGTGCAATGACTTCCTCCCTACCTTGATCCCTTCAAACCACCCCCCCTCATTCAAACGTCTAGCCAGTGGTTCAATAGCCAAGTTAAACAATAGTGGTGACATCGGGCATCCTTGTCTGGTTCCCTTCATCAAAGGAAATGTTTTTGACAAAAATCCCGGGGTACTCACTCTTGCCTGAGGATTTGCATAAAGGACCCTCACAAAATTCCTAAAAGCTCCGTGTAAGCCCAGGTGACCTAACACCTGTTCCAGCCATGACCACCTCACATTTTCAAAGGCTTTCTCCGCGTCCAAGGTGATCAAGGCCCCTCCCCTCCTTCTCTCCTCTGCTTTACTACATCAATTGCTAGCATTACTTTCCTAATGTTTGTCACCACTGCACGCCCTTTAACAAAGCCAGCCTGGGGGAGATCTATAATCTCTGGCAATACTGCCGCTAACCTATTTGCCATCAACTTCGCTAAACTTTTTAGGTCTTGATTAATCAGCGAGATGGGCCTATAACTAGATGGGTCTTCTAAATTCTTTCCTCCTTTTAGGAATGAGCTTTATATAGGCTGTATTAAGTGTACCCGATATTCTTTCCCCGTCCATTATCTTATTGAATAACTCTGTCAGTATCTCCCGATACTTTTGTTGTGAGCCTTGCCCGCTGACGCTGGCCTTTGGGATCTACCGGGCCCTGGCGGATGCCCTATCCCCCGCGGTGAGCTGTTGTCTACTTTTTGGACAGGACCTATAATCCTGCCCTCAATTGGTTAATTAGCGAGGCCGTTGGTTCTGGTCCTGGCTTCAGGGTCCAAGTACCCCCTCTGTGCACGGTTTCCAGGTCGGTTCTCCGATGTCGAAACCGGCGGGCTCCTACCCTGTCCCGGTCTATCTCGGATCTCCGGCTGCCATCTTCCCGTCTCCTGAAAGACACGGACCACCATCTGCCACTTAGCCAGTACGCCGGGGCTCCTACCCCGACGCCTTTCTTTGCTGTCTGACCCTGCACTCTCTGAGCTCTCACTTTGAGCTCCCACTTCTCTCCACTTCAGCTTCAACTTCAACTCCAACTTCAACTCCAACTTCAACTCCAACTCCAACTCCAACTCCAACTCCAACTCCAACTCCAACTCCAACTCCAACTCCAACTTCAACTCCAACTTCAACTCCAACTCCAACTTCAACTCCAACTCCAACTCCAACTCCAACTCCAACTCCAACTCCAACTCCAACTCCAACTTCAACTTCAACTCCAACTTCAACTCCAACTTCAACTCCAACTTCAACTCCAACTTCAACTCCAACTTCAACTCCAACTCCAACTTCAACTCCAACTCCAACTCCAACTCCAACTCCAACTCCAACTTCAACTCCAACTCCAACTCCAACTCCAACTCCAACTTCAACTTCAACTCCAACTTCAACTCCAACTTCAACTCCAACTTCAACTCCAACTTCAACTCCAACTTCAACTCCAACTTCAACTTCAACTCCAACTTCAACTCCAACTTCAACTCCAACTTCAACTCCAACTTCAACTCCAACTTCAACTCCAACTCCAACTTCAACTCCAACTTCAACTCCAACTTCAACTTCAACTCCAACTTCAACTCCAACTTCAACTCCAACTTCAACTCCAACTTCAACTCCAACTTCAACTCCAACTTCAACTTCAACTGACTCTTTTCCCGCCCCGCGTTCTCTAGACCCCAAGGTGGGTGTTCTCCATCAGCCTGGTCCCGCCCACTGGTGTGCCTTTCCTGCCAGGGCGTCACACCTATGGAAGCAGGTGACAGATGAACATGAACAAGAAAAGGTTATATTGTGGAATTAGACCACAGGAGAGGAGTTTGTTCCAGTAGGAAGAAGAAAGACTCCATCTTAGTGTCAGTTGGAGCTAGGGCCAGCGAAAGCGGAGCTTGGCCAGGTGTACTCGGTGCAAGTGTAGTACCCCTTAAGTCATCAGGGAGCTACAAGGTTCTGCACCCTCACCAGGATGGAGGGCCTACCCCCTAGGGCCCTGGAAGACCAGTGGCGGTCACCCACAAACACTTCACAAAATCCCAGTTTGTCCCCAAACAATCCCCCATACAATGGTACAAAGCTAGGGTCGGACCGATGGATGGAGCCAGTCCAGTCCACTAGTTGACCAGGCGGGAGGGGCAGACTGAAGACAGGCAGAGAGTAGTTGAAGTTGAGGAGTGAAGGTGGACATGAGGAGACGCACTGACTAGGAGTGAGCAGTAACCTAGTGCCCAGGAGGGTAGTATGGTGGAGTACTCCCGGAACTACGCACCAACAGGGTACAGGATCCTAGTTTAGGCAGAAGCTCCAGACAGGCCAGATAATACCTCCATAGCAAGGGGACCATCAAGGACCTCGCTGACCCTAAAAATCCGACACTCCATAGCAAAGAGAGAGCCGGGGACAGGACCAGAGACTCCAACCCCACAGGGTTCATGCTACCGTCATATGGACAGCAGGGGAAAAACCACCAGACGGGGATCCCCAGTTGCTCTACACTACGGGGACCCACCAACCAGAGACAGGTGCAGGGGAAGAAGGTACCAGATTACTACACTGGCACTGGGACATAGGGGACCTGAAGGCGAAACCAGACAGCCTTGGGTAATCAGTTACCACCAGAAAGTGAGTAAACAACCAGTTGCACTGAACTCCTTGTGTGGACTATCTTCTTTCGACACCCGTCATTACACCTACCCTCTGGGGCCTGGCCCTGCTTGCGGAGGGTCTAACATCCAGGCTGCAATTAGCACTAGCCCCAGTAGTGGACATTGTGCAGTGGCGGCTCCATCTACATAGCCGCAACAAAGCAAGTGGCGTCACGTGAGAACACTAATCTAATCCCATGTAAATATATCCCCTTTTCAAAAAGCACCTAGGGTACAGAACCGGGCAACAGCCACCAAAGTGACATTCCCAGTTATACACCGCCTGGGAATGAGTACCCCATAACCCTGGGCAACACACAAGTTAGGCAGAACTCCCCAAACTTCTTAGTGTGAAGACTTCTGGATATCTGAAGAATAAGGTTCAGAGCTGGTGTTAGAAGGACATCTGAAAAGCCCCCTTCCATATAGCAATAGGAGACAAGGAGTCGCCGAGAGGAGGCGTTAGGGAGTCCGAAGCTGTGAGAGTGAAAGCTGGTAGTGCTAGTGAAGACAGAGACGTTAGAGAAGTTAGAGCAGAAACTTCGGATGCATCTAGGGCAAGAGGCTCGAATAAGGTGGCCAGTTAAATATCTGAAATGACTCCCAGTGGAGGAGTACAAGATGTGAAGCTGCAGGTGTGTGAGAGAAGGGACTCTGAAGGTGGTGTGAATTCCGCAAGGGAAACTGAACCATTGAAGTGTGTTGTAACGTGAAATGTAACCATTGAAGTGCATGCATCGGTTGTGACGTGTTTCCAGTGGACAATATCTTTTTATATAAAACAAACTCGTATCCCCTGATTTGAGTGTGGTGGGCTGCCTGAGGTTCAGGAGACTGAAGGCAGCAGTGAACAAGTAAGTGTACCACACCCCAGACAGCTAACTGTGAACGTGCATTTTCTGTAGCGTGCCAGGGCATGATGCTGCAGTGAAAACTTGCCCATGACTACCGCCCTCTGGCACTGTAACAGTATATACATAGTAATACATCATAAAGAAGAGGGGAGCCAGCACTGCTCATGAATGGCATGCAACAATGAAAAAATAAAAAGTGTAAAATTCACAAATTCATTCCTACTGTAACAATTCAATGAGATTTTTTGCAAATTATTGATCAATGATTTGAGCCCCCTGCCCCGTCACGGCAAATCTCTATAGGGGGGGTCCCTACACTATGTTATAAATTAATATCGTACCATAAGGTTTCATATAATGACTTGAACAGGACAATATAAGAACACCACTTACCTGGGGAATGTCAGAACCGCTCCCATGCTGCAAGGACTGATAACTGCGAATAAAGGCAGTCCAGGTGCCAGTTTGTGTGGCAGAAGCACACACACCAGCACAATGTCAGGACTGGCCCTCACAGTGCCAGACCAGCAAGCATGGATGAAGGGCGGAACAGCCTCAGGCAGGTGGTGCTTAAATAATGATGCCTATGGACCAGGGGGCGGTGGCTGTGTGTGAACAGGCACCAACATGAATTTTGATGGCAACAGAAGGAATTTGCAAACCACACTGGGCGTGCACGGCAAGGTGGCGGTCAACCACCGACCAATAAACGCAAAGAAGAGGGGAGCCAGCACTGCTCATGAATGGCATGCAACAATGAAACAATAAAAAGTGTAAAATTCACAAATTCATTCCTACCGTAACAATTCAATGAGATATTTTGCAAA
The DNA here is from genome assembly GCF_048569485.1 of Anomaloglossus baeobatrachus. Classification (NCBI taxonomy): domain Eukaryota; kingdom Metazoa; phylum Chordata; class Amphibia; order Anura; family Aromobatidae; genus Anomaloglossus; species Anomaloglossus baeobatrachus. The sequence continues at coordinate 294,950,220 of NC_134355.1, forward strand.
TTATTGATCAATGATTTGAGCCTCCCTGCCCCGTCACGGCAAATCTCTATAGGGGGGTCCCTACACTATGTTATAAATTAATATTGTACCATAAGGTCTCATATAATGACTTGAACAGGACCATATAAGAACACCACTTACCCGTTTACTGGTCACCATGCCGTGCACGCCCAGTGTGGTTTGCAAATTCCTTCTGTCGCCATCAAAATTCAGTTTGGTGCTTGTTCACGCACAGCCACCGCCTCCTGCTCCAAGGCATCATTATTTAAACACCACCTGCCTGAACCTTGTTCCGCCCTCATCCATGCTTGATGGTCTGGCACTGTGAGGGCCAGTCCTGACATTGTGCTGGTGTGTGTGGTTCTGCCACACACACTGGCACTTGGGCTGCCTTTATTCGCGGTTGTCAGTCCTGGCAGCATGGGAGCGGTTCAGACATGTCTCGGGTAGGTGGTGTTTTCATATGGTCCTGCTTATTATATGAGACCTTATGGTACATAATAATTTATAATATAGCATTAGGGACCCCCCTATAGAGATTTGCCGTGACAGGACAGGGGGGCTCAAATCATTGATCAATCATTTGCAAAAAATCTCATTGAATTGTTACAGTAGGAATGAATTTGTGAATATTACACTATTTATTTCTTCATTGTTGCATGTCGTTCATGAGCAGTGCTGGCTCCCCTCCTTTTATAGTAATACATCATGTATTACATTAAACAGGAAACATCACATTACATGTAACAGTTTACTTGGCAGATTATTTACAAACACGCAGGGAACAATTCTCATTACACCACATGACAATACAACAACACGATATTGTTGTCTTCAGGGAAAGGAGTGCACCAGCTTCAATCCACCTCCTTCCACCTGTACAACTCTTTTTGACAGGACCAGTGCACAACGACTTCGGTCATACTTGCTACATGTATGTTTGCCACTAGATGGTGAGCTAACCTAATAAGTATATAGATAATCGGGTTCATATAAAAGAAAAGTGACCTTATTTTACCAGTTTCCAAAATATATTATTCATTAAAAATTTAATTTGAATTTTGATTAAGACCCTTTTTATAAGAGTTTTAATACATAAGCCACAAAAATTAGAAATTCTAAATAGATGATGTTTATTTTCCTTGATTGATCACAGGATCAGTAATTTGCAAGCATCAACAATTAAAATATTATTGAACAAAATCATCTAATCTCAACATTTGCCAAATAATCTGGATTTAATTTGTACTAAAAATATTTTATAATACTATTTATATTTAATTAAATGTAATTATTATTTTTTTTTAAAAAATTAAAAAAGTTAAATTAATGTAGTTGTCATTTGAAATGTGAATATCATCTAGCTGTACAGGAACATTAGCACCTCTCTCAGATTTGTTTTCTTATCTATCTAATGAATGTTTGTGCTCAGTGTAATAGGAATAGTAATGTGTGTGCTAGGTATAGGCATCAGTAAGGTGACATATGGTGAATAAACGGGAGATTTGTGCTGATATATGGTGGTGGCTTTAATTTAGTGTATGTTTATAGTGTAAAGTTTATGAGTTAATTGAATATTGGTCATTGAGTTGCGTGAACAGATTTAGGGAGCAGTAGTCCATGAGGTATTGGCTGGTATGTATCGGTACATAATGGGCTGTATGATAATATACACTACTCAAAAAAAATTAAGGAGTCATGTAAATCCTACATCACATCTTGGTGATCGAAAATTGATCAAGTTGGAAAGCATTACTGATAAAAATTTGTTTAGTTGACAACAAAATAAAATGTCAACATTAAAATGAAACCAAAATCATCAACTGGGGTCTGTATTTAACCCCTTCACCCCCGGCCACTAAAACACCCTAATGACCGGGCCATTTTTTGCAATTCTGACCAGTGTCACTTTGACAGGTTATAACTCTGGAACGCTTCAACGGATCCTGGCGATTCTGACATTGTTTTTTCATGACATATTGTACTTCATGTCAGTGGTAAATTTAGGCTGATATTTATTGCGTTTATTTGTGAAAATTTAGGAAATTTTGCTAAAATTATGAAAATTTCGCAATTTTCAAACTTTGAAAATTTATGCCCATAAATCTGAGAGATTTGTCACACAAAATAGTTAGAAAGTAAACAAGTGGGAAAGTTTATTTTTATCAGCGCAATTTTCGAAACAAAATTTTTTTTCGTTAGGAAGTTAGAAGGGGTCAAAGGTCATCAGCAATTTCTCATTTTTCCAACAAACTTTACAAAAGAATTTTTTTTAGGGACCACATCACATTTGAGGTGACTTTGAGAGGCCGAGGTGATGGAAATTACCCAAAAGTGACCCCATTCTAAAAACTGCACCCCTCACACTGCTCAAAACCACATCCAAGAAGTTTATTAACCCTTTAGGTGCTTCACTGGAACCAAAGCAATGTGGAAGGAAAAAATGAAAATTTTACTTTTTAACACAAAAATGTTACTTTAGCCATAACATTTTCATTTTTACAAGGGAGAAAAGAGAAAGTGCACCCTTCAATTTATTGTGCATTTTCTCCTGAGTACACTGATACCCCATATGTGGTAAAAATCAATTGTTTGTGCGCATGGCAGAGGTCGAAAGGCAAGGAGCACCATTTGAATTTTTGAGTGCAAAATTAGCTGCACTCATTAGCGGACACCATGTCGGGTTTGAAGACCCCCTGAGGTGCCTAAACAATGGAGCTTCCCCAAAAGTGACCCCATTTTGGAAACTAGAGCCCTCAAATAATTTTTCTAGATCTTTAGTAAGCACGTTGAACACCTGGGGGCTTCACAGAAGTTTATATCGTTGAGCCGTGAAAAGAAAAAACATTTTTTTTACCACAAAACGGCTGCTTCAACTAGGTAGCTTTTTTTTCACAAGGGTATCAGGAAAAAATTCACCATGAAATTTATAGTGCATTTTTTCCTGAGTACGGCGATACCTCATATGTGGTGGAAAGTAATTGTTTGGGTGCATGGCGGGGCTCAGAAGAGAAGGAACGCCATTTGACAGCAAAATTGGTTGGAATCATTAGCGGACGCCATGTCACGTTTGGGGACCCCCTATGGTGCCTAAACAGTGGAGCACCCCCACAAATTACCCCAATTTTGGAACTAGACCCCCTCAAGGAATTTATCTAGATATTTGGTGAGCCCCTTGTACCCCCAGGGGCTCCACAGAAGTTGATAACGTTGAACCGTGAAAATTATTATTATTTTTTTTAACCACAAATTTTTTGCATCAGTCAGGTAGTTTTTTTTTTTTACAACGGTATCAGGAAAAAATGCACCATAAAACGTATTGTGCAATTTTTCCTGAGTACGTAGATACCTCATATGTGGTGGAAAGTAATTGTTTGGGCGCATGGCGGGGCTCAGAAGAGAAGAAATGCCATTTGACTTTTCAAACGCACAGACGCGGTGCACTAATTGGCCGCTGCAGGACGCACGGTCAGATGCGATACAAAAAGCGTCGGGGATACGGAAAAAAAAAAGTCACGCCAAAAATTGACCATGGATGCAGATACGTTATGTGCATCCCTGATCAGCGATGGCGGGATGCACGGACGGATGCGATACAAAAAGCGTCAGGGATACGGAAAAAAAGTCACGCCAAAAATTGACCATGGATGCAGATACGTTATGTGCATCCCTGATCAGCGTTTGGCGGGATGCACGGACGGATGCGATACAAAAAGCGTCAGGGATACGGAAAAGAAGTCACGCCAAAAATTGACCATGGATGCAGATACGTTATGTGCATCCCTAATCAGCACTTGGCGGGATGCACGGACGGATGCGATACAAAAAGCGTCAGGGATACGGAAAAAAAGTCACGACAAAAATTGACCATGGATGCAGATACGTTATGTGCATCCCTGATCAGCGCTTGGCGGGATGCACGGACGGATGCGATACAAAAAGCGTCAGGGATACGGAAAAAAAGTCACGCCAAAAATTGACCATGGATGCAGATACGTTGTGTGCATCCCTGATCAGCACTTGGCGGGACGCACGGATGGATGCGATACAAAAAGCGTCGCAGATACGGAAAAAAGTCACGCCAAAAATTGAGCAGGGATGCCGATCCGTTATGTGCATCCCTGATCAGCGCTCGGCAGGACGCACGGACGGATGCGATACAAAAAGCGTCTGGGATATGGAAAAAAAAAAGTCATGCCAAAAATTGAGCAGGGATGCCGATCTGTTATCTGCATCCCTGATCAGCGGTCAGCGGGACGCATGGACGGATGAGGTGTAAAAATGGACAGGGGATATAGAACAAAAAAAAAAAGTTATACTCACAGTACCCAGAGGATCACTGACCAGAAGAGCTGCAGGAGGAACAGCTTTACAGGAGCAGCAGGCAGGACGTTGGGCAGATCAGCAGAATGCCCAGGAAGGACCCAGCGATGGAGGCAGATGTGATCGGGCCAGTTAAGACCTCGGACGAGCCGGTGAAGACAGGTAAGAGGACGTCGGGGGAGAGCAGAGGGGGAGAGCAGAGGGGATGAGGGGGGGGAGAAGAGGGGGAGGGGGGGGAGAGCAGAGGGGGAGACCAGAGAGGGAGCTGCAGAAGCAGAATAGAGATAATGGGGGAGGCAGTCAGATCGCGGGGGGAGTAGATCGGGATGTCGGGGGGGGGGAAGATCGGGGCATGGGGGGGCAGATCGCAGGGGGGCACGAGCAGGGGCCATCACGGGAGCACGCACGGGGCACCATGGGAGCGCGCACGGGCTGCAAGGTGAGCACAGTACTCACGTGCAGCAGGAGCGGTGACCTCAGCTACGGCGGCGGCAGCAGCAGTGGTGTGGTACCACAAGTACCAGCCACTGCACGCTGCAGACATGTTGGGGGAGGGCTCGCAGGCCAGCACAGGCCTGGGGAGGGCGGCCACCGGCAGATCAGACCGCCCCACTGCACACTGATTGGAGCGATTGCGCGTCATAGCACGATCGCTCCAATCAGTGCTGCAGGGGCTGGGGGCGACATTTTAGAGCTCTGGCTATGATTTGTTGAAGCTGCTAGAGCAGATCATAGCCGGATCTCACAGTATCGCAGTAATTCTGGCATTATTTTTGCCGAAATTAGTGCGAACGATGTGGTTGGCGGTTCAGATTTGAATAGCTAATCACATCGATCGTCGATAGGGGGTGGCGATGCCACCCCCCGGGGTCAAGCAAAGGTCCCCTGCTGTAAGAAACAGCAGGGGACATCATTTGAAAGCCGTTGCTATGGCCACGGCAATCAAATGAAGTTTAGGCCGTAAAATTACGTCCCTGGTCGTTAAGTCACGTTAAAATAGGACGTAATTTTACTGCCCGCGGTCGTGAAGGGGTTAAAGTGAAGCCCTGCTACCCCACTACAAGAATGAAAGTAAAAAATTAAAATCACAGGCAGATTCAATTTTATTGTATTTCTTCATGGCAACTCATGAGACTCAGTAGTGTTTATGGTCCCCCACATGCCGATATGCACTCCCGATAACTCAGCAATGTACTCCTGTTGAGACAGCTGATGGTGTCCTGAGGAATCTCCTCCTAGACCTTGATCAACGTATCAGTGACTCCTGGCCAGCCTGTGGGGCTACTTGGGTGGCATCTAAAGCACTGATACATAATGTCCCAGAGTTTCTCAAATGGATTCAGGTCTGGGGAACATGCGAGCTAGTCAATGGTATCAATGCCTTCATCCAGTAACTGTCCCCACAATCTAACCATCTGAGATTGGGCACTGGTCTGAACCAGGAGAAACCCAGGGCCCACTGTACCTGCCTAAGTTTACATGGAGGTATGTGTGACCTTCCAAGTATGCGCCTATATCAAACCATAAAACCAACATCCCACTGGTCATGCTAGATGATTTTACAGGTAGCAGAAGGTTACCACGGAATCTCCAGACTGACATTGGTCACCTGTGCTCATTGTGAACCTGCTCTCATATGTGAAGAGATGAAGACCTCAATGTCGGAACTGTTTATTTTGGTGTTTTCTGGCAAATGCCAATTGAGTTAAATGGGGTTGGGCTGTGAAAAGAGGTCCTAGTACAGAATGTCAGGTCCTCATATCACTCTCATGGAGTCACTTTCTGACCGCATGGTCAGAAACATGTACATCAGTAGCCCTCTAGAGATTATTTTGTATTTCTCTAGTTCCCATATTATATTCATTATAACTACATCCAAAGAACAATCAGAGGTTTGACAGCATCTATGGATATGAATGGAGAAAAGTACATAAAACATACAATTCTAAATATGTATAAAAATCATAAATCAGAACAAAATAAAGATCAAAACCCACTAAAACTATGGTATAGCTATCAACACCATTCTATATATCATTGTAGTTTACATAAGAATTCCCTGTCATGTATCCTGATTGGTGGCATAAACCTTTTCTGGAGCTTGAGTCTCCTTAGGTTTGATTCAAGGTAAAGAAGTTCAGAGATAATAAAAGAAGTGAAGAAAGTCATTGTCAGGATATCATACTATTATAATGAACAAAGGACTGTGTTATGCAGGAGGCAGCAAAAATTTATAGTCAGTTATTACTGGGCTATTGTTATTCATGTGGTCACTGGTTTGGCATACCCTTGGATTGAAATGGTCACATCAAAGAAGCTTCGCTGGCGTGAGAACTGGCCAATGCAAGCTAGATAATTCATGGATTTATTATTCAGGTCGGTTCCCATGATTGTCAGAGAGCAATGCGCCTGCCTGGTGTAATCCCCATTCTCCTGTATAACAGGTTTAAAAGTTTAATGATGCAACTATGGTTGACTAGCATGATAATGTGAACTGGAGGGTTTGATGGTATCATTCAAGGGATGGTCACTTGCTGCCAGCATTAAGATAGAAACTGTAACATATACCATAGTTGTAAATAAAGACGCGCAGCACACATCCAAAAATACATTGATCTAATGCTGTTAGTCAAAAAATGACAAAACTGAACATGAAATTGAACATTCTGATTAGGCCTCCTTCACTCATCCGTGCAAAACATGAATGCTTTGCGTGGTCCGTGGTGAAGGTACGTATGTGTATGCGTGTGTCCGTGTGTGTGTTTTACGTGTGCTGTCCCTGTGGTATCCATGTGACATCCGGATAGTACATGGACAGCATGAACTTCTATACTTCAGGTCAGGTGCCACAGGTTATTGCACCCAGTAACAGGTGCAGTGCTAACCCCGGGATTCCTAGAAGACCAGTGCCGGTAAATAACATTCAAACACACACATACGTGCCCTCCTTCCCAGACTGGGTAACAGGCTAGAGATGGGTATGATGGATAGCCACCTATTGGTCGGGACTTATCCAATCCAGTAGCCAGAAACCTGGGAGGGGCTGGTCATTGCAGTTGACAGAAGACGGGCATCTTGACACAGAAGACAGTGAGTCACTAGTCAGTGAGAGAGTTAAGGCTGCTTTAGACGTAGCGACATCGTTAGAGATGTCGCTCGTGAAAAAACCTGCCCCCGTCGTTTGTGCGTCACGGGCAAATCGCTGCCCGTGGCGCACAATATCGCTAGGACGCGTAACACGTACTTACCTTCCTACGTTGTTCCGGCGAACAACCTCTTTTTTAAGGGGGAGGTTCGTGCGCCGCCACAGCGACGTCACACAGCGGCCCACCAATAGAAGTGGAGGGGCGGAGAAAAACCGCATAAACGACACACCCACCTCGTTGCCAAACGACACACCCACCTTGTTGCCGAAGGACACAGGAACGCTGCTGTTCGTGTGACGCTCTGGTCTATCAGGTCATCACAGGGTATTGTGCAATCTGCTCTTCTGTACAGTACCCATCTCCTCCTTGGTTATGGGTCCCTGACCTTTGGTGTTGCCAAGAACAAGCTAATCAAAATCCTAGAAACACTCTGCACCACACCCACCAGACACACCAGTGGCTAGCCTGAAGGCAATAGGGTTGGCCACTTGGGGGGTTGGTTAAGGGGAGGTCAGAAGTGTCAGGAGATAGACAGTGAGTGTGAAGAGGTGACTCTCGAGAGAAGAGGTCAGGAGCTGGGCTCCTTGAGACTACTAGGTGGCAGACATTGGTCTGGGCCTGGTAGGAGCTGGACCCCGGTCGCAGGGGATCGTGACAAGGGGCACGGACTGTCGAGGAGGTTAGCCGGCGGCCTTGTGCCATCACCGGGCAGGGGCCAGGTGTCACGGCCGGGCGGTCGGGTAGACCCAGGAGGTGGATCCACTGGACCGAACTCTCTGAGATGGTGGTAGGGAGTCCGGCAGCTGAAGCACTGATGGGCAGTAGAACAGTCCGTGCAAGTGAAGGCAGCGGAGGAGTCCCAGGGACCACGGAGTCACAGAAGGTGGTCTTGGTGACGTAGCTCCGGTTCGGAGGCCGAGGTGATATCAGGCGGGGTCCGGAACCTCTGGAGCAAGATGACGGGTCACCGCAGGGATCCGGGATGGTACGGACTGTCAGATGGCAGACGGACAGCGTGCGGGGATCAGGACACGGCAGACTGGATGGCGAAGCAGGCACGGCTCTACAAAGAGAGATAGGTGAGTACGAGCACAGTAACACCAGGAGACCTGACTCCTAGCTCAGGGAACACGAAGATCAGGCCCCGCCCCCTTGGACAATGACCCCTTATATACCCTGTACCTGTGCAACCTCATTTCCTGTTAATGGACGCTGGCCCTTTAAGAAAGGGTCAGTGACCGCGCGCGCGCCCTAATGCGCATGCGCGCCGCCCGGGTGCCAGAAGCCAGGGAAGGAGGCTGCGAGGAGGACGCAGGGGAGCCGGCCCGGACCAGGGAAGCTGTCGGGCGCCGGGATCGGGGGCCCGGGGCCCTGGGACGGACGGAATCCGGTGACTGGGGAGCGGAGAGCGTGGCAGGTGAGCCGGGGAACGGGGGTGAGGACCCGGGGAGCGTGACAGTACCCCCCCCCCCCCACGCCCCCCTCCCCGCAACCGGGACATGAAGGCACGGATAAGAGGAGTGCCCACGTTCTCCCTGGGCTCCCAAGACCTATCCTCAGGACCATACCCTTCCCAGTCCACCAGGAAGAACTGTCGACCTCGTACGGTCTTCATGGCCACGATATCCCTTACCGCATAGATGTCATCATCGGCAATAGGAGGAGGGGCCGGACTGGCAGCAGCGGAGAAGGGACCAAGGACAACCGGCTTAAGCAGAGAGACGTGGAAGGAGTTGGGTATCCTCATCGTGGCCGGGAGCTGTAGCTTGTAGGAGACCTCATTGATCTTGCTGAGGACCTTAAACGGCCCGATGTAGCGAGGACCCAGCTTGTAGGAAGGTATCTTCAATCGGATGTACTGGGAAGCAAGCCAGACCAGGTCACCAGGAGAGAAACACGGAGGATCCAGACGTCTCTTGTCAGCGTGTTTCTTCATCCGCTGGGAAGCGCGCCCAAGAGACGCTTTGACAGAGTCCCAAATGGTAGCAAAGTCACGAACTGCAGTATCAGCAGCCGGAACATCCGATGAAGGGGATATAGGCAACGGGACGGAGGGTTGAAGTCCGTAAACTACATGGAAGGGAGACTTGGAGGACGACTCACTGATGTGGTGGTTATGTGAGAATTCAGCCCAAGGTAGAAGCGTGGACCAGTCGTCGTGATGGGCGTTGACGTAGTGACGTAAGAAGGAGGTCAAGATTTGATTGACCCTCTCCACTTGGCCATTAGACTGAGGATGGTAAGCAGAAGAAAAGTCCAGAGTCACACCCAGATGTTTGCAGAGCGCCCTCCAGAAGCGGGAGGTAAACTGAGTTCCTCGGTCGGACACGATGTGGGATGGGAAACCATGCAAGCGGAAGACGTGATGTATATAGGCTTCCGCGAGTTCCTGAGCAGAGGGCAGTCCAGCCATAGGGACGAAGTGAGCCATTTTGGAGAACCGGTCCACCACGACCCATATGACTGTGTGTCCAGAGGATAATGGCAAGTCCGTAATAAAATCCATCGCTATGTGTTGCCACGGAATTGTGGGTATCGGCAGAGGCAGAAGACGGCCATAGGGCAGGTGTTTGGGCGTCTTGTTCCTGGCACAAGAGGAGCAGGCAGAGACAAAAGCAGCGACGTCCGTGCGAAGGGATGGCCACCAATAATGGCGTACAATCGCACCCCATGTTCTCTTCTGGCCTGCATGACCGGCTGTTTTCGAGGCATGACCCCAGTGTAACACCTTTTGCCTGTCAGTCTCAGAGACATAGGTCTTTCCGGGCGGTATCTGGGCCAGGGTGACAGGGGCCACCGGAATAATCTTGCTAGGAGGGATGATAGGCTGGGTAGTCTCTTCCTCCTGCTCCATGGGCATGAAAGACCTAGACAAGGCATCCGCACGTACATTCTTGTCTGCGGGTCGGAAATGGAGCTGGAAGTCGAACCTGGCAAAGAATAAGGACCACCTGGCTTGCCGTGGGTTCAGTCGCTGAGCGGACCGTAGGTATTCCAGGTTCTTGTGGTCCGTGTAGATAATCACGGGGTACACTGCTCCTTCCAGGAGGTAGCGCCATTCCTCCAGAGCCAGTTTGACCGCCAATAGTTCTCGGTCACCGATGGTGTAATTACGTTCAGGTGCAGAGAAGCTCTTGGAGAAGAAACCGCATGTAACCATCTTCCCGGAGGAGGACTTTTGCATGAGCACTGCTCCGGCTCCCGAGGAGGAGGCATCCACCTCCAAGGTGAACTGGCGGTTTAACTCCGGACGGTGGAGTACAGGAGCGGAGGCAAATGCTCGCTTCAGTGAGCAAAACGCGGCGTCGGCCGCAGGTGACCAGTCCTTTGGATTAGCCTCCTTTTTGGTCAAAGCGGAGAGAGGAGCAGTCAGGGCAGAGAAGTGAGGGATGAACTGGCGGTAGTAGTTGGCAAATCCCAGGAACCGTTGGATTGCCTTTAGTCCAGAAGGGGGAGGCCAGTTGAGTATGGAGGACACCTTCTTAGGATCCATTTGCAGTCCAGTACCCGAGATGATGTATCCCAGGAAAGGGAGAGAAGACTGCTCAAAGACACACTTCTCATATTTGGCGTATAGACGATTCTCTCTCAGTCGTTGTAGGACCAGCTGGACGTTCTCTCTGTGGGTCTGGAGGTCCGGAGAGTAGATAAGGATGTCATCCAGATACACTACTACACAGACGTAGAGGAGGTCCCGGAAGATGTCGTTCACCAATTCTTGGAAGACTGCTGGTGCATTACATAGGCCGAAGGGCATCACGCAGTATTCATAGTGCCCATCGCGAGTATTAAACGCGGTCTTCCATTCGTCCCCAGAGCGGATACGAACTAGGTTGTAAGCACCCCGAAGATCCAGTTTGGTGAACACACGGGCTCCTCTGAGCCGGTCGAACAATTCGGGGATGAGCGGCAGAGGATACTTGTTCTTTACGGTGATCTGATTCAGACCCCGGTAGTCGATGCAGGGGCGTAGGTCACCCTCTTTCTTCTTAACGAAGAAGAAGCCCGCTCCCGCAGGAGAGGAGGATCTCCGGATGAATCCCTTAGCCAGGCTCTCTGTGATGTAGGTAGACATGGCCCTGGTTTCGGCTGGGGACAACGGATATATCCGTCCTCGAGGTGGTGTTGTTCCTGGGAGCAGGTCGATGGCACAATCGTAGGGACGGTGTGGCGGAAGTACCTCAGACTCCTTCTTGTCGAAAACGTCTGCGAAGGACCAATAGGCCGAGGGCAGTTCCGGTAGGTTCTCTGGAACCGGAGGTCGTCGGATGTGTGGTATGGACTTCAGACACTTCTCATGACAAGAAGGACCCCATCGGGTGATTTCGCCAGTACCCCAGCTGACTGAGGGTTCGTGTGTCCGCAACCAGGGAAGTCCCAGCAGGATTTGATGGGACATGTGTGGAAGGACGTAGAGAGAGATGTTCTCGGTGTGCAGGGCACCGATACGTAGTTCGACCGGTCTGGTGACCCAGGAGATGGTATCAGAGAGGGGTCTCCCATCCACAGAGGCTATCACGAGGGGTTTGTCAAGTGGAGTAACAGGCAGCTGGTACTTGTCCACCGTGGCCTGCTGAATGAAATTGCCTGCTGCCCCGGAATCGAGGTATGCCTCAGCCGTGAACCGTGTCTCTCCCGTTGACACTTGCACAGTCCACATAACCGGGTCTGAGAGAGTCCCAGCACCTAGGGTGGCCTCTCCTACCAACCCTAGGCTTTGGAGTTTCCCGGCCTCTCTGGACAGGCGCGTAGCAGGTGTGTGCCCTCTCCGCAGTAAAAGCAGAGGCCCTTGGCGAGCCGCTCTGCTCGACGCTGTTCAGACTGTCGTACTCGGTCAATCTGCATGGGCTCGTGGACGGGAATCCCAGCTGTTGATGACTGAGGTGCGGAGGGCTTCTGGGGAGGTGAGGAATGCCGTACCGGTCGTCTCTCACGAGACAGCTCTTTAGAGCGCTCCTGAAAACGAATGTCCACTCGAGTAGCCAGGGCAATCAGGGCATCTAGGGTGGAGGGCAAGTCACGACCCGCCAACTCATCTTTGATGCGACTCGAGAGTCCCTCCCAGAAGGCGGCTGTCAGGGCCTCATTATTCCACCCGAGTTCAGAAGCCAAAGTGCGGAAACGGATGGCGTATTGGCCCACCGTCAGTGTTCCTTGACGTAGGCGGAGAAGTGATGAAGCAGACGCAGAGGCGCGTCCCGGCTCGTCAAAGGTACTGCGAAAGGCCTGCAGGAACTCTCGAAGGTTCTTGGTCACAGGGTCCTCCTTCTCCCACAAGGGGTTCATCCACGCCAGTGCCTCGCCCTCTAGGTGGGACATTATAAAGGCGACCTTGGCTTGGTCGGAGGCGAATAGATGTGGCAGCTGCGTGAAATGAAGGGAACATTGGTTGAGGAAGCCCCTGCAGGTCTTGGGATCTCCAGAATAACGAGGTGGTGAAGCCAACCGGAGTTGGGAAGCACCCGACGAGGCTGCCACTGGTGCGGGAGCCGTGGATTGTCCATTGGAGGACCTGGGTGCCGCAGGCGTCATGGATGCTTGTAACGTGTACAGGCGGGTGTCCACGGAGGTCATAAATTGCAGCATGCGGGTCTGGACTTCACGCTGGCGTTGGAGTTCCTCTTGCAGGGCCAATAGTGCTGCAGCGGGATCCATGGCCTGATCTTACTGTCACGGCCGGGCGGTCGGGTAGACCCAGGAGGTGGATCCACTGGACCGAACTCTCTGAGATGGTGGTAGGGAGTCCGGCAGCTGAAGCACTGATGGGCAGTAGAACAGTCCGTGCAAGTGAAGGCAGCGGAGGAGTCCCAGGGACCACGGAGTCACAGAAGGTGGTCTTGGTGACGTAGCTCCGGTTCGGAGGCCGAGGTGATATCAGGCGGGGTCCGGAACCTCTGGAGCAAGATGACGGGTCACCGCAGGGATCCGGGATGGTACGGACTGTCAGATGGCAGACGGACAGCGTGCGGGGATCAGGACACGGCAGACTGGATGGCGAAGCAGGCACGGCTCTACAAAGAGAGATAGGTGAGTACGAGCACAGTAACACCAGGAGACCTGACTCCTAGCTCAGGGAACACGAAGATCAGGCCCCGCCCCCTTGGACAATGACCCCTTATATACCCTGTACCTGTGCAACCTCATTTCCTGTTAATGGACGCTGGCCCTTTAAGAAAGGGTCAGTGACCGCGCGCGCGCCCTAATGCGCATGCGCGCCGCCCGGGTGCCAGAAGCCAGGGAAGGAGGCTGCGAGGAGGACGCAGGGGAGCCGGCCCGGACCAGGGAAGCTGTCGGGCGCCGGGATCGGGGGCCCGGGGCCCTGGGACGGACGGAATCCGGTGACTGGGGAGCGGAGAGCGTGGCAGGTGAGCCGGGGAACGGGGGTGAGGACCCGGGGAGCGTGACACCAGGGCACAACGGGGTATATGGACCCTTGGTCAGGAAAGCTTCAGGCATCCTGACAATTTACCCGACGAGGATGGAGCCTTCAAGATCCGTACTCCACCTGCTCCAAAATCAGGGTACTAGCGCAACGAGGGGGATAGGACTTTCCCACTACATAGTCCAGAATATCCCAAGCGTGAACCCTGAGAGCAAGCTCACCCAGTTAGCCACACTGGTGAGTGGGACCCGACTAGTTTTATGCTAAAGGGACCAGTTAGAAGAAAAGGTGCCAAGGAAAAGGTCACAGACTAACAGGCAACACCAATGGGCACGGGATCCAGGCGTGCTCCCTCTAGGCGGCAGCGGTCTCATGAACTTTGATTTACCACAGTTGTTGGTGTCAGCATTATTGGACTAAGTGAGTACACAGTGACCCTTACCATCCCAATGGCACCTCCTCGTCACCATCACCGAGTCCCGGGGCATTCCCCCTACCCGTGGAGGGGTTAAACACCTGGCTGCTTACACCATCGCTATTCGGTACTCCCAATCGCAGCGGTGGTACTCCATCTTACCACGCACCACGGGTGGCGTCACAAACTTTCAACACCATCCCCTGTAAATACTCTCCCTTTTATTCCGAGTGGCCGCGCGACCCCCGACCCTCGGGTCCGGAGACCGCTCGGATCTGGATCCGAGCAGCCTGGTTGCTGACACGGAGGCGGCACACCCTGGAAACTTTGGCGTCACGAACAGGATCCAAGCAGGACCCACTTACCTGGGTGTGAGCCGAAAACCCGTGAGTCAAGATTCCTTTTCCCACCAATTCCACTATTTTCCAAAATCTTTTCGAGGCAAAACGCCATCTTCCCCGTGAAAGCGCGCGAAGAAGAAGTCTCGCCCTTCGTCCTGCGTGTGAGGCCGGAACTGGAAGTTCCCAGAGGGCCACAGCGTGCAAAAGAGTGCTGAGTGAAAACCGAGGGGGCGTGCCGGAATGTAACAACAGCGGAAGAGAAGCAGGGATGCCAGGACTCTGCCATAACGTTCTTGGACGATGCAGAGGAAAGATGGCGGAGCGGGACTGGTCACCGGAACGTGCTGTTCCTGGAACCGCGACCTGGATTGAGGAGGAGACAGACCAGCTGTGTAGGAGAATGCGGATGCAGTTCCTGTTTATCTTGAACCACTGCAGAGAAGAGATGAGGAGCCTGGCGATGGCGGTGCGAGCCCGTGAGATTAAAATCCCACGTGAAGAGAGCGTAAGCGGTTACCCAGTCTCTACTGATTGCCCAAATCCGGCCACAGCAGCTGAGGGATCCAGGCCGCCCCCGCTCGCAGTGAGCACTCCACCATCACCTACCCCGTCTTTGGCGGATGCCGAGCTGCCCACACCAATCCCGGCAGCGGAACCTTCGGTGCCTTTAAGTAAAGATCCAGCTACAGAAACCACGGTGCTGTCCCTCATCCCTGTCATGACAGCAGTCATCCAGAACCCGGCCAGATGATACCCGGCCGCATCACTGGGCCCGTCCTCAGAGGTGGAGCACCTGAACCCTGCAGCCCCAGCTGCGGAGCAGTCGGTTCTTCAATCTGCCAAGGCGGAAGTGGAGCCTGAAGATCTCCCGATTCCATTGCCGCGAAGCATCCCGACGGCTGTTGGGGCCACAAGAGTCCTCCTAAAACCAGAGCCAGCTAGGGAGCTGAGGCGGAACGCTGACGCCCCCTACTGGGAATGACACCACCAGCGATTACAAGCCAAGATAACCACACGAAATCGGCGATGATGGGAGCTTGCCACGCGCAACAGAGCAGAAAAGGAGTAGGTGAGGAGCGCTGCTTCACGAGTTAGAGGGTCACGGTGCTGTGGTCTCGTGGATCGGTTTGACCCCGAGCAAGGCCTCACAGCTGGGGTGTTCGTGTCCCGGCGGAATGTGGCACCGCACCTCCCCTGGGGGCATTCCGAGCGCAACCTCCAACCTGAAGAAATGGTCACCTACACCCGGTATTGCGGAGAGCGGGGCTGGTATGGCCTGGAGGTGACCAAGCATGCGATGCCTGAAGAAGAATTTGTGTCGGCGTCGGTAGTATGTAGTCGCAAGGAAGCGTGGCTGCGGGACCCGATAGTTTAAAAAAATATTTAAATACCAGTAGTTTAACGATGCCGAAGAAATGTTAGGTATCAGTGCTTTCATTTGTTGTTTTTCACAGTTTGTTATTTTTCATATAGAAAATGTTAGTAAATAAGTGCCTAATTAACCAATTTTAATGAAATGAGTGAAAGTTACCTGATTAACAAGAAGATTGCTAAAATGTGTACACCCGGTACATGGACTTTGTTAGTTATATATTTAGTAAAAATGGACCACGGTCACAGGACTGGCGTGACCAACACGAACTTGTGTTTTGTATATAATTGCACCTCCTGTGCCCACCAGAGTCGTCTAATACAATGCCTGGGACTTTAACCTGGTCACGAACCCACCATAGGTATGCTGCGGGTCAGGTTGTTTGGGTGGCAGGTTAAGGGGATTCAGGACACTGGGACTGGACTGTCTTGGGTAGAGGCTGCAACGGAGCAGGTTGAGTCTCCGCTACCATTGAAACCGGTAGCGTCCCACCGTTCAGCAGATGAACTCTTAAAATGTTTGGTAACGTTTAAGTGACAAGCCGACATAATGTAGGATGAAAATGTAAATAAGAATGTTAACCTTTTTCTTACCTTTTCCTATAGTTAAAAAAAAAAAAAAATAAATAAACCTCTCATGTCCTGTAGCTCGGGGACGAGCTATGTTTAACCAAGGGGGAATGTGACGCCCTGGCCTATCAGGTTGTCACAGGGTATTGTGCAATCTGCCCTTCTGTACAGTACCCACCTCCTCCTTAGTTATGGGTCCCTGACCTTTGGTGTTGCCAAGAACAAGTTAATCAAAATCCTAGGAACACTCTGCACTACACCCACCAGACACACCAGTGGCTAGCCTGAAGGGAATAGGATTGGCCACTTGGGGGGTTGGTTAAGGGGAGGTCAGGAGTGTCAGGAGACAGACTGTGAGTGTGACGTGGTGACCCTCGAGAGGAGAGGTCAGGAGCTGGGCTCCTTGAGACTACTAGGTGGCAGACGTTGGTCTAGGCCTGGTAGGAGCTGGACCCCGGTCACAGGGGATCGTGACAAGGGGCACGGACTGTCGAGGAGGACAGCCGGCGGCCTTGTGCCATCACCGGGCAGGGACCATGGCACGACGGGGTATGTGGACCCTTGGTCAGGAAGAAGCTTCAGGCGTCCTGACAATTTACCCGACAAGGATGAAACCTTCAAGATCCGTTCTCCACCCACTCCAAAATCAAGGTACTAGTGCAACGAGGGGGATAGGACTTTCCCACTACATAGTCCACAAAATCCCAAGCGTGAACCCTGAGAGCAAGCTCACCCAGTTAGCCACACTGGTGAGCGGGACCCAACTAGTTTTATGCTAAAGGGACCAGTTAGAAGAAAAGGTGCCAAGGAAAAGGTCACAGACTAACAGGCATCACCAACGGGCACGGGATCCAGGCGTGCTCCCTCTAGGCGGTAGCGGTGTCAAGAACTTTGGTTTACCACAGTTGTCAGTGTCAGCGTTATTGGACTGAGTGAGTACATAGTGACCTTTACCGTCCCATCGGCACCTCCCCGTCACCCTCACCGACTCCCGGGGCATTCCCCCTACCCATGGAGGGGTTAAACACCTGGCTGCTTACACCATCACCACCGGGTACTCCCATTCGCAGCGGTGGTACTCCATCTTACCACGCACCACGGGTGGCATCACGAACTTTCTACACCATCCCCTGTAAATACTCTCCCTTTTATTCCGAGTGGCCGCGCGACCCCGACCCTCGGGTCTGGAGACCCCTCGAGCCACTGCGGATCCGGATCCGAGCAGCCTGGCTGCTGATGGGGGGGTAGCACATTTGTCATTCCCGGGGTGTCACACGTAGCGATGTGTGCTGCCTCAGGAATGACGAACAACCTGCGTCCAGCACCAGCAACGATTTTTTGAAAATGAACGATGTGTCAACGATTAACGATTAGGTGAGTATTTTTGATCGTTAACACTCGCTTAAAGGTGTCACACACAATGACGTCGCTAATGACGCTGGATGTGCATCACAAATTCCGTGACCCCGACGACATATCGTTAGAGATATCGTTGCGTGTAAAGCCCCCTTTAGTTAGAAGTGGACATGCAGACAAAGTGTCAAGTGGCTTGTGGTCTCAAGGCGTACGGTCGCCAGGGAGAGTACGGTGTGAGTACTCACTGGACCGAGCACCAGCAGGGTGCAGAGCCCTAGTTCAGGAAGTCGCTTTAAGCTCACCTGATAAATCTGCCCAGTGAGGGGATCATCAAGGTTCCTCACCAACGTTAGTGTCCGGGGCACAGCAGCAAACAAGGAGCCCGGGAACTAGGACTGAGGTCCAGTCCAAGAATGGTTCAAGCTGCCTGCCATACGGGCCAAGACTGTGACAACAGGAGGGGACCCCAGAATGCTTCAGGCTATGGGGTGCAAGGAAGTAAAGCTCAGCAGGTCACTACAACAGCACTGGAACCAAGGGAATAACGGACTACCTGAGGCCCAGATTAGTAGAGACCAGCACCAGTTGGGTTGCAGCTAGTCCAAACCAGTGAGTAAAGAACCAGTTAAACCCCAGCCCCCTGTGTTGTCTGACTTCTTCCTGCACCTCTGCATCACCAACTTCCACCATACTTCAACCACCATCATCCTCCCCAGCTCTACTTGCGGAGGGCCATAACATCCAAGCTGCTAAATACCTCGAGTCCCAGCAGTGAGGGACTTTGCAGGTTTCCCCATATAGCCGCATACCGCAAGTGGCGTCACGACAAACATTTTATTTTTATTTCCCCTTTTATTTTCCCTTTTATTAAGCGCCCCCCAGGGTCACGGAACCGGGCAACGGCCACCCGTGATACATGTCCCGGTGATTCAACGCCTGGGACAAAGTACCCCAAGGCCCTGGGGTGCATCACTGCTGTCTCTGGCGCTATTGTTACTTCCGGTTCCGCGGTGACTGCAGTGAATATGCAATGAGCATAATAAGCGGGCCCGGAAGTAACAGCAGAGGCAGGGACAGTAGCGCTGGAGACAGGTAAAAATAAAATTCTTTATTTTAAAATGACGTTTTTTCTCCGGTACATGTCACACGGATCACATCAATGTGCGGTCCATGTGACACCCGTGCTGCCGACAGAAAATGGACATGTCGCTGTGTAAAAACACGGATATGTGCGCAAACTCATTATGGACCTACATATGTCTGTGCCACTGGTTTGTATGAAAACAGACGTTATACGTACCAGAGACACAGATGTGTGAAGGAGGCCAAAGACTGTATGAAGCCCACACCACCTCTCAGTGGGTCCCAACCTTTTTATAGGCTTAAAGGTGTGGCGTCAGGCTCCAACCATTTTTGTAGAAACAGTGCACCAGCAGGACCACTTGGACCAGCACTGCTCTCATTTGACCAGGATGTTTTTAATTAGCAGGAGCATGCAAGAGGGATTCTTCCTATTTGTATTCTCACCTAACAGTTTGGGAACACATGGAAGGTGAGTTTTTCAGTCCGTTTTACTTGTGTTGTTGCAGTGTCGCAGTTATATCTGCTGTGATGGCGTGCCCATGGGATGGAGTGATCTGAAACCATGGGAGCTTTGGCTTGCAGCATGGCTGAAAACAGTGGCCCTCAGGCTGCACCATACCATTCCGCTGCCCACCAATGCATCCTGATGTCACAGCAGTCTGTATCCTCAGGATGCAGACAGCGTAGAACCCGTTGGTGAAGGATGGTGCCATTGGCTTCGTCTTCCACCAATCAGTGTGAGGCACAGCAGTCACAATGATGTTGTGACGCCCTGGACTAGCCAGGTAGTCACAGATAGACCCCCGCACTACACCTGTCCCCAAATAAGGTGTCATCAGCCAAACTTTAAACCCTAGTCACCCCTCTCAGGACTTGATGTTCACACCAGGGGGGCGGAGCCAGGTGGTTGGCCATGCCCACCGAGGAGTTCAGAGAGCCTGAGGCAGGAAAAACGTTAGATCAGTTTAGGAGGTGAAGTAGAGTGGAAGCAGGCCTGTGTCCAGGTCTGCAGCAGTCTGACAAGTGCCGGGGTTGGAGCCCGGGCACCTTTTGGCTAGGATGCATATGGTAGCCTCAGCCTGCAGGAGCCGGGAAGATGGCTCGGTGGAACCGTGGTGGACCGGGACAGGGTAGTGGCCCGCCGGTACCGACCCGGGGAACCAACTCGGAAACCAGAGAACAAAGGGGGGAACTCAGACCCTGAAACGAGGTCTAAAATCCACTGGACTGAGTTATTTAACTGATTGCGGTCTGGACCATAGGTCCTTTCCCACCCAAGTCCCGACTGAAGACAACAGCCCACCGAGGGGAATAGAAAGCCACCGCACAGGCAGAGAGATCCCACGGGCCAGCGTCTGCGGGCAAATGGGCTCTCCCGACATCTACCAAGCTGGGGAGCGGACTCCTGACGCGGCAAGCGCAGACAGCCCAAGTACACAACACGGTGCAGGAGAAAGGCCAAGACCACCGAACCGGGTGGGGGACCAGATGCAGCCGGCTGCGGGCACCGACCACCATCAACTTGGTTTACCAGAGACTTGTGTATGTGTCAATAACCGTGAGTACAACAGTGCCATCCGGCCGCGCACCACCCTGCACCGCCCAGCTATCCCTAACGGGTCCCGGGGCCATCATCCCTACCCACGGAGGGGTTAACATCTTGCTGCACTACCATCTCCCCCGGGTGCCCAGTAATCGCAGCGGTGGTGTCCAACTTCACCACAACCAGTGGAACCCACGAAGTCAAACACAGCTCCGGCCGTGCACCTACATACCCCCCTCCAAAAACGCCAGCACCCCTTTCAGAGCGAAGTGACCCCAGGTCCGGAGGCGCCCGAGCCACACCAACGAGCCCGGATCTGAGCGGCTCGGCTGGAGCCGAGCGCGGGGCAGTACAATGTCACATCATTGCTTGTACTGTGCGGAACACCAGTATACCGGAGGCCAAAACAGAACATCGAGGGAAATGAGAGCACTATGAGTATGTGGTGTTTTGTTTTCATGTTTCCATGTATGTAGGAGACAGTGTGGGGGCTTATAATGTATATAGGGGGCTATGTGGGGGCTCAGAAATATATATAGGAGGTTATATTGGGGCTCAGAAATGTATATATGAGGCTATGTGGGGCTATGTGGGGCTCATAATGTTTATAGGAGGCTATGTGGGGCTCATAATGTATAATGGAAGCTATGTGGGGGCTCATAATATATATAGGAGATTATGTGGAGGCTCATACTGAATATAGGAGTCTATGTGGGGATCATGATGTATTTAGGAAGGTAGGTGAGGACTCATGTTGTATTTAGGAGGCTATGTGGGGACTTATACTCTATTTAGTAGGCTATGTGGGGGCTCACATTGTATGTAGTGGGGCTATGTGGGGGCTCACTTTGTATATAGAGAGGTTATATGGGGATTATAATTTATATAAGGGGCTATGTGATCACTCATACTGTACAGTATATAGGGGCTATGTGGGCTCATATTGTATATATGGGATATATGGGGTCTTATACTGTATGTATGTATGTGGCTGTTTGAGGGCGCATACTGTATGTAGGAGGTTGTGTGGGAGCTCATACTGTATATACGGGGGCTGTCTGTGGACTTATATGGTATATAGGGGGCTGCGTGAGGGCTCATACTCTATATAGGGGGCTGTGAGCATATTTAAGTCTGCACAATATCTAATGATACAATTCATATTAATAGAAAATAATAATTGTAATTAATATGTTAATATTAATATTGAGCACAATTAATTTTAGCCTATTAGTTTGGCCCTTCATCCCAGTCACAAGTTGAAGTTTCCACCCACTTTTCGCATCCCGAACTCCTTCCACGTATCCCTCCTCAAACCTGTCATCCTGAGTCGGTTTCACGGGGATCCTGGAACCTTACCTCTTCCTGTTGAGAATAAAAACATCTATGAGGTAAAAGCGATCCTTGTGCTGAAGGATGTCAGAGGTAAAACCTACTACCTGGTAGACTGGAAGGGTTTCAGTCCTGAGGAGAAGTCTTGGGAACAAGAGGAAAATGTTCATAGCCTTCTTCTCCTTAGCAGATTCCTGAAAAGGAGGGGGCATAAAAGAGGGTACTGTAGCGCCCAATCCCAGCCCCAACGTGGTATCCCCGCATGCTCCCAGGCTCCAACGAGGGTGCCCTCCCTCTCACTTCCCTGGCGGCTCCACTCACTCCTCCCTTATCCTGGGGTCCGCTGCGACCTCCTTCTGCTTCCAGGCTGTGCACAGCCCTTCTGTGTGTGCCCATAGTGTGCATGTGTGGCGCCCCTGAGGCTTCAGTCAACACAGAGTATTGCACCCAAATTGCTTCCTGAGGAGGTCAGTCCCGGTTTCTCCACATTACACACTCAAATATATACCAGGTTGCCCTGTTCCCACTGGGGACTGGGCTAGGGTTGGGTAATAAAGGGGTGGCCGACAGAGAGATATTTACAGGATGCCCTCAATAGGGGCCCCAGTCCCACTAGCTTAAGACCTGGGAGGGGGGAGGTGCAGCCAGCAGGGGGAGTTTGGAGTCACACAACAGCTAACAAAACTAGTGAGCTTGTCACACTCAAGAGACAGTCTTGGGAGTTCTCCAGCAGGAGAGCAGCGAAGCAGTCGCATTTACAGGTGCTCCAGTGGGAAGGAGGAGAAGTTCACAACGGTTGCTGTGGGGAGATGGATCTCTGCTGCCCACGGAATCGACGCCACGCAGGGTGGCAGGACCCAAGGGAAGATCATACTTCACGTTGGTTTTCCAGAATCTGCCTGGACGGGGAAAGTTTCAAGCTTCCCTGACCACACAGCGCCCAACAGCACAGTGCCATATAGGATCCGGAGCCTTGCATCAAGCCGGACCCCACATCGGAACCGCGGCACCTGCATATAGGAACAAGAGTACATCTTGTAAAACCCAAGGTCCCCTCGTAGCTTCAAGCCAGGGGATCCACAGACAGGCGTTACAAGAAGAAACCCACCGAACACCAAACCGGGCAGATCTCTAAAGGGATTTGGGTTTGACGGAGCCCATCATATCGAGTGGCTGGTATTACCTGGGTGAGTGGCATCGTACAAAAGTGAGTAAAACAACCTGGAACCGCAGCCATAGACTCTGACTCTTTCTTGCCCATACTGCCGCTCCCCGCTGCCATTACTACACCTCTCCTCATTCTACCTGGGGCCCACTCTACCTCTGGAAAGCGATACCATCCCTGGCTGCTACTACCATCTGCCCCAGAAGACAGCGACAGCAGTGGGGGCCATTCCCTGGCCGCATACCACAGGTGGCGTAACGACAAACACCTCACTACTTCCCCCATCATCCTTCCCCAGCCATTTACTGTACGCCTTGGGGCAATGGAGCCAGGCCAGGCTGCCCGTAACAATGACAGTCGATGGCCCGGCGATGAGTAGGTTAAATGCACTGCCCAATGGGGCGCTACGTCTGGCGTGACAAACAGGATGACGTGCCCAGCCTAAAAACCAGGGTACTGTGCACCTTATTGGACTGTGTTTAATACTTTGCTTAAAAAGGGCAGTTGCCATTACTTGTGTAGCATGGGAAAAAGAAGAGGTGTGTCGTTGTGGACGGTACTCGCAAAGAGCGCTAAAAGCGTGGGAGGAGCCCAGAAAGAGCGCCAAAACGAGCCTCACTTCCAGCAACTAACAGGAAGCCCTGTACTTGCAAGAACATGTCCACAGAGGAGAAAGACCAAACTGTCCCTGTTGCTGGACCCGCCGCAATGGCACAAGCCCCAGCTCCAGTGTTACCCTTTTTCATGCCATTTGCCAGGCCACCCTATTCCAGCTGCTTGAAGAGGAGAGGGTGCGCCAGGAGCAGCTAGCAGCCACAGAGACCCAGAACCTTGCTGCCAAGCAACGGCTCTGTAAAAGCCACCTGGTGGTCCAGGTCCCGATAAGAACCGGAGTAGTCCCCCAGTTCAACCTACAGTGGGGGTGGGGCTTCATCGCGGAGAAGGGACTCTCAAAAGAAGTGTTCATGTCCCGCCGCGATGTGGCCTCCTGCCTCCTTAAGGGCCACACTGGACGAGACCTGTTTTCCAGAGACCTGGTAACATACACTCGGCACAAGGGAGAGCAGGGCTGGTACACCCCCGAATATGGAACTGTGTCCATGGGAGGAGGCAGCTACAAAGCCAGTCTCCCAAGCAGCGGAACGTCCAGTGCCAGTCCCCGCTTCCTCTAAAACCTCCACAGAAAGCGGGTACCAGAGACTGCTGCACCCAAACGCTGGGAGCGGACCTCCTGCCACAGTCCGGTAAGGAATGTTCTCAGTAATTGACTACCTTAACGGTTGATTTTTCCGTAGGTGTAAATATCGGTTGATTTTCCTGTCTTTTTATTTTTGCGTTTAAATGAACAACTGGGCCACAGGACTGACAGTGTTTGGAACTCTTTGTATATAGTTGCACCTGTTGTGCAGCCTGACAGAATTAAGGTGACATGAATGTTAGCACTTGCATAAGTGAACATTTTTGCACTTGAATGTTTTCTATTTCTGCACTTAACAAGGAAAGTTTGCTGACTGAGAGCGGTGCACTAACAAGTGGTACAAACGTACTCCAGCGGTTGTCACTCTCTACTGTGTTTTATATGAAGAATTTTACGTTTTAATGCCAGGAATGTTTGAATTGCCTGAAGCATGCTGCTATAACCAATACTTGAAAAGTTTGATAGTGTTTTTGATATTTTTGCTATTTGAAATGTGTTGACAATGCTTTTACCTTGTGTTGATACTGCTTTTGATATTGTTACCGATGTAGAGTTAATGTGTTTGCAACATTCACTTATGGTGCCTCCCATAAAGGGAAGATTGTTATTTGTTTAATATGTAACGGGGGCAGGGGGCGCTTCAGGGGGTGTAGTCGGGTCCCCTCGCCTTGTGGGCCGCAGGCTGAACCCCGGCCCGGCCGTTACTTGCAAAACAGGTGTGTTGTTGGGGCAGAGTGTGGATGCATGGGGCCCATTCATGACAGCGCTCTTTCTGTGCTCTCCAGCTCCTTCTTCACTTTCAGGAAAGAGACAATTGCAGGCAGCGGATAAACCAAACACCGATTTATTAAACAAAGCTTCCATCTTTTTGTTTGCAGCAGGTTTACTTTGGTACGTTACAAGTTACAAGTCCTTTTCTACAAAAACGGTTTCCTTTTTCTCTACGGGCACTTTCCTTTGCCTGCAGGGGACATACGTTAACCCCCTAGTAGCTGCGCTCTAACCCGGATTTACTGTAGGGCAGATCCAGCACACACTACCGGCTCTGGATAAGTTCTCACCTCTCCACTTCTTTGTCAGGGCACTAACCTTCGCCTGCAGGGGCCACTTGTTATCCCCCTGATAGCTGCACTCCACTCTAGTACACACCACCGGCTCCAGACTAGTCCCAACTCTTCCACCGTTTCTCATGGGTTTCCTCTGCTTTCTAGCCAAGAGTACTCACTCAGGCTGACTGGCTCGTCTCACTCCCACACTCTACCCCGTCACCTCAGACCGAGCTTGCTCGCCTCTCACATCTCACTGCACACTGGACTCTGCATTCAGAACCCTTCCTTCCCCACCTAGGCTGCCCTGCCCCCTTCCTTCCCTGCCACTGTTACCAGGGGAACCACTGCTCTACACTGGCACCTAGTGGGGAAACAGTTTATGACAGGTAACATTTTACCATCAACATTTACAATTTGCCACCATACTACTGTGGCGTCTTCAGGGGGGGAAAAACCGCTCCTTCACACTAGGGGTCCGTCCACCCCTTACATTCCTCCCCTCTTTAACCTCAGCCTCCTGGCGAGGTTCCGCACCTGCAAGACAACGCATAGAGAAAACACACACACGTTTCTTCAGCAGTATTCTTTTTCTTTCTTATCAATAAAAAACATTTTAAAACTAACGTATCAAAGCACACCAGATTGGCACACAAGTCCGGTGCCCGGAGTCCCTCCAGGGGAGCTCCCGGTCTTGGCTGATCTTCTGCCCGGAGGCTCTCCTCAAGCGCTCCCGGTCTTAGATGAGCCGCGACCAACAGAAACAAAAGGGTTCTTTACTTAACAGTCGCGGGAGAAGTCCATGCATAGTCCCTGCATTCCTCTATTCCCGGGTTCAGTTTTTTTAACGTAGCTTTAACCATAAACACTCACCGGCTTCCAACAGTACAGGCTTTCGACAACAAACAGATCTTTTTCTTCCAGATGATTAACCCTCACGCTGGGTGGTATGCACGCAGCCATTCAGCCCGCTGGGCCCTCACATGTTCGGAGAGGGACTGCCCAGGTAAGCGGGGTAGCCTACGAAACGGCTCATAACCCAGTGGCTCCGGTACTTCCTTCTCCGGTTCAGGCCCTTCAGCCTCCTGCGGGGGTGAGGGGGTAGCTGGACGGGACCGCAGTGGGCTGCTGACAACAACTACCGGGTGCGACACCATACTCTGATGTATCACCAGTAATGCCGATGCTTCTCTTGGCTTGTCTCCAGCCGTAGGTTCGGCGGCCGCTTTTGGCGCGACCGTCGGGGTACTCTTCAGCCCACAGGCTTCAGCGAGCGCTTGCTTATGCTGAGCGCGCCACGCTCTGTTCTCCATTCTGCTTGGTCCAGGTATTGGAGTTTGCTTCTTCTTCCACTGCCGGGGTTGCAATCGCGCCGGGGAAGGTGGAGGCGGTTCTTCCTTTCCCGCTTCTGCACAGACTCCGCCCCCAGCCTCACCCACCAGGTCAGCACAGCGTTTGCGACGCCTCTTCTTTCTTGCGGCACCGCCCACGTCTCTAGACCTCTTCAGTATCTCGGGGCAAGCACCTCCCCTCTTTGGGCGGTGCACTCCGGGCTTCTTCCTTACAGGCCAGCCAAGCGCTTTTTGTTTGGCGCCCACTTTTCGCGCCTTCACTGAATCCATGAGGACGGCCGCCATCTTGCCGCCATCTTGTGGCCTGTTCAGTACATCAGGCACCACTTGGTCTCTACTCGGGGTTTCTCTTCTGCAGGCTTGATCCTGCCGACTACGCCAATATGTAACGGGGGCAGGGGGCGCTTCAGGGGGTGTAGTCGGGTCCCCTCGCCTTGTGGGCCGCAGGCTGAACCCCGGCCCGGCCGTTACTTGCAAAACAGGTGTGTTGTTGGGGCAGAGTGTGGATGCATGGGGCCCATTCATGACAGCGTTCTTTCTCAGCTCTCCAGCTCCTTTTTCACTTTCAGGAAAGAGACAATTGCAGGCAGCAGATAAACCAAACACTGATTTATTAAACAAAGCATCTTTTTGTTTGCAGCAGGTTTACTTTAGTACGTTACAAGTTACAAGTCCTTTTCTACAAAAACGGTTTCCTTTTTCTCTACGGGCACTTTCCTTTGCCTGCAGGGGACATACGTTAACCCCCTAGTAGCTGCGCTCTAACCCGGATTTACTGTAGGGCAGATCCAGCACACACTACCGGCTCTGGATAAGTTCTCACCTCTCCACTTCTTTGTCAGGGCACTAACCTTCGCCTGCAGGGGCCACTTGTTATCCCCCTGATAGCTGCACTCCACTCTAGTACACCCCACCGGCTCCAGACTAGTCCCAACTCTTCCACCGTTTCTCATGGGTTTCCTCTGCTTTCTAGCCAAGAGTACTCACTCAGGCTGACTGGCTCGTCTCACTCCCACACTCTGCCCCGTCACCTCAGACCGAGCTTGCTCGCCTCTCACATCTCACTCCACACTGGACTCTGCATTCAGAACCCTTCCTTCCCCACCTAGGCTGCCCTGCCCCTTCCTTCCCTGCCACTGTTACCAGGGGAACCACTGCTCTACACTGGCACCTAGTGGGGAAACAGTTTATGACAGGTAACATTTTACCATCAACATTTACAATTTGCCACCATACTACTGTGGCGTCTTCAGGGGGGGAAAAACCGCTCCTTCACACTAGGGGTCCGTCCACCCCTTACAAATGCATATACAAAATTCAGTGTACCAAACTTTGAATTGCTGCGGCCCAGCAGTGCTGTCATTTGCTGTGGGGGAGTGTGGTGCCCCTGAGGCTTCCGTCGCCATAGAGTATTGCACACAAATTGGGTGTAATGCTAAACCCGGTTCCTGAGAAGGTCAGTCCCGGTTTCACGACATTACACACTCAAATACACACCGGGTTGCCCTGTTGCCACTTGGAACTGGGCTAGGATCGGGTAATAAAGGGGTCGATGACAGAGAGCTATTTAAAGGATGCCCTCAGAATCTGCCTAGACGGTGAAAGTTTCAAGCTTCCCTGACCACACAGCGCCTGGCAGCACATTGCCATATAGGATCCGGGGCCTCGCATGAAGCCGTACCCCACATCGGAACCGTGGCACCTGCATATAGGGACAAGAGTACATCTCATGAAACACAGGGTCCCCTCGTAGCTTCAAGCCAGGGGATCCACAGACAGACGTTATAAAAAAACACCAAACACCAAACCGGGCTGATTTCTAAAGGAATTCGGGTTCGATGGAGCCCATCATAGCGAGTGACCAGTATTACCTGGGTGAGCGGCATTGTGCAAAAGTGGGTAAAACAACCTGGAACCGCAGCCATAGACTCTGACTCTTTCTTGCCCATACTGCCGCTCCCCGCTGCCATTATTACTCCTCTCCTCATCCTCCCTGGGGCCCGCTCTACCTGTGGAGAGCGATACCATCCCTGGCTGCTACTGCCATCTGCCCCGGAGGACAGCGACAGTAGCGGTGGCTCATTCCCTTGCCGCATACCACAGGTGGCGTCACAATAAACACCTCACTACTTCCCCCATCATCCTTCCACAACCATTTACCGCATACCTCGGGGCAAGGGAGCCAGGACAGGCTGCCCCTGACAATGATAGTCGACAGGTTGGTGATTAGTAGGTTAAATGCACAACCCCAT
Organism: Anomaloglossus baeobatrachus; assembly: GCF_048569485.1. Taxonomy (NCBI): domain Eukaryota; kingdom Metazoa; phylum Chordata; class Amphibia; order Anura; family Aromobatidae; genus Anomaloglossus; species Anomaloglossus baeobatrachus. The sequence continues at coordinate 294,979,095 of NC_134355.1, forward strand.
GGGGCGCTACACATGCGGTCCTGTCCCCTTTCTTAAATTGCCATCATCCCATTATCCGGAAGCTATCCCTAATGTCATCTGTTACCTTAAAGGTATTTAAGACTGCCTCCCCTTACACCTGAGCTATGTTGTCTTTAGTTAGTGTGTTGCTAGTTCAGGTCCCTTTACGTTACTCTGCATAACTCAGCCTGCTGTGTCCTTGTTCCTGTTCCGTATGTCTAACCTGTGTCTCATCCTAGAGCCTGTGTCACCACCTCCATGCTGCCACGTCTGAGCCATTCCATCTCCGTGCTGCCACATCTGAGGCATTCCATCTCTGTGCCACCACATCTGAGCTTCCACCTCCGTGCTGCCACGCCTTTGCCACCATCTCCGTGCTGCCACGTCTGAGTCTCCACCTCTGTGTCGCCAAGTCCAAGTTATCACCTTTATGCCATCACATCCAAGCATGCCTGCAACGGCTTTAGAGACTTTTACTAGTCCGTAAGAGCCGACGTCCACTGGTTCCTGGCAGTCGTGCATTTAGGCCCCCTGGGGCTGTGCCAGACAGCCTCTGTAAAGGGGTTCGCTTCTAGTTGCTCCTCCAGGAGAGTCAGGTGTACATCCCAGTGGGTCCCCTCCTGGACGGTCCCCGCCCCTTGGTGACCATAACAGTGGTTCTCAAGGTAAGAAAGAAAGGGGACCACTGATATAGAGCATACGCAGTATGATATCATCAAATACTGTATCACATGAAGTCATGATTAGTTAGGACCCCAGAAAATCCAACAATGTCTTCAATTAACTAGCATATGGAGAACAGGACACCTACAAAACAGATGAACTTCTCACACTATTGTTGTGATGAGTTTAAATAGCATCGTAACTTTATTAGAAGTTTTATATGAGGTTAAGAATAGTCTTATATTAAAAATGTAAATCAGCATAGGGTGTATTCTTTTGGCCAACAAAAAGTAATTCTACAATGAAAACCATCTGCCCAGTTTAATAGTAATGGTAGAAAATAAAGGGATTGCCTATTTTGGAAAGGAAAAAGTATCTTCAAATGTGTTTAAAAAACTATATACATTGGACTGGATACATCAAGATCGGCGTTATTTGTCTTGATAAAGGGGTGCCTTAGAGTCAGAGGTTCATGATTCGTGAAAAGTCATACACGTCTTCATGAATCAGGAGAGCTGAATGAGTGGCTCTTCATGAATCAGGAGCGCTGAACGATTGGTTCTTCATGAATCACGAGTGCTGAATGAGTGGCATGCACATTTATTTGCTCCATGACACAAATCCTACTGCAGTCGCTGATGGAGTAAGATTTGCAATGTAGAAAATGCCCCTGTCTCACCTCAGCTTCACCTAGTTTGTTGGAGCTGGGTAAAAATGGCGAATGAACACCAAAAGTTGCTAATTTTAGCGCAGCCTCAAGTTGCCTCCAAAGTGCTTTGTGCAAGAATACTGGCATAAAATCCTTGATGTTTTGGGCCCAATATCTTTATGTTGTATTTAGTATATTTAATTTAAAGGGATTGTCCAGGACTTTGATATTATTTGTGTATCATTCGGATAGGTCATTAATATCAGATTGGTGAGGGTATGACACCCAGCACTTTCATCAGTGGTGGGCAGTTGTAAAAAGTGACCTGAGCCAAAACAGCATAGCTCAATAAGCTGTGTAATGGCTTTTCAAGAGTACTGCAGCTCATCTCCTATTGAAGAAAGCAATAGTGGGGATTCTTGGTGATCTGATAATGTTGACCTATCCTAAAGATAGGCTAAAAGCAGGGGTGTAAGATTGTGGTCACAGAGAGTGTAACTGTGACTGTGCCTGTGCGGGATGCCACACCAGTACCAATATTTCCAAGGACCAGCTGAGGCCATGTACTGCAATAGGAACTGTTGGTCAATCAGATGATGGCAACTGACGTCAACGTGCCAGTCACAGGCAGCACATAGCAGTGACATCATGCGTCGCCTATGGGATATAGGAGGCACACTGAAGTTAGCTGCTTGCCTTTGCGCTGGGTATAGATGAGAACACCATGGATTGTGGGAGAGGGGGAGGGGGAGAAAAATTTTGTTTTTTTGTTTTTTTAAATGTGTTAGAGAACAGTGAAAGAACAAGGAACATTATTACAGAATAAACCCAGGAGGGGGGACATTATTACTGGAAGATAAGTGGATGAGGACATTGTACCAGGATGGGGGACCTTATACCAGGGAGGGAGAAACAAAAAGAAACAGTAGCACTCCAGTGTGAATCTATTAATATGAGTACTGTGAAGATCCGCAAGAATCAAACTCACCTGGAAAAGTTGTGCACTCCTCCACAACCCCGGTGATGAGCGTGGACCCGCCCTAGAAATGGAGGTAATCCGGATGGCGACCTTTAAAGTGTGGTCTCAACGGTGTGTTGTGTGCAGCTGGGTGATCAGAGTTATTCCAGGATCCAAGTCTGAACCAACCTCCCCTCTCTTCCTCCAGGTGCAGATGGATGATTATGATTCTATTTTAACCTAGAGAACCTAGTCATTAATTTGTTTCTTTGTTGAGATTATTGACAGGATATTTAGGAATCCTATTGTGTTAATTGATATTCTATATGCTAATGTGTAAACCTTCTGGAACCAACTTGTCCAATTTGAATATGCAATAATATTTTTCATTGATTCATTTTCTCTACCCAAGTTGAATATGATCGGGGATTTGTTCTGATAAACAGGCGTAAGCGTTACTGATTTTTTTGATGTTTGAGCAGGTAGTGTTTGGAAATACTGTGATTGAAAATTCCATGTTTGATGTTCTGGTGGTGTTTATTGAGTCTGCTGTGCTTTGGCTGGATGGTTCGTCTGACGTACCATAGACCACAACCGCATTCTAACAGACAAATAACATAAGATGAATGGCAATTCAGTGTTTGATGGACAGTAAAACTTTCACCAGTGACCCTAGAGGTGATCTTGCTGGTACCATGTGCAATGGTTTTGCAGCACAAACACTTTGAATTTCCACATCTGAAGATTCCTTTAACATTATTGTATGGTGATTTTCCAGTCAGGAAACCATCATTTTGATTAAAAGATATTTAGTATTGCTCAAAGAGCCAATAAAAAAAGTGTGAAAAAAGTAAAAAATATTGTAATATTTTACTATCATGCTTTCATTTTTTTTATTATTCCACCTATGAGATGTTAAAAGAGAACTTGACAGCTTATACATATTATCCAATCCACATGCAGCATGAATCAGACAGTGGCTTTGCAATCTCACCCAGGCATGTTTGACTCTGAAACGTTGCGTGTTTCAGAGAAAACATACTTTGAAAACTGCTGGGGACCAAGCAGTGCTGGAGACTATTCAGACAAGTGGTTCCCCGATGGTATCTCTCCACTAGAGATGAGCGAACCGGTCGCGGTTCGGCTCGAGGTTGGTTCGCCGAACGGACCTCCCGTTCGAGTTCGGTTCGTCGAACGTTCGACGAACCGAACTCGAACTGCATAGGAAACAATGGCAGGCAATCACAAACACAGAAAAACACCTAGAAAACACCCTCAAAGGTGTCCTAAAGGTGACAAACAACTCAAACACATTGGAAAGTGACAAGGACATATACTCATGCGAAAACAAAACAGCTGGACAAGGAAAAAGAGGAGGACACACAGATATAGGCATGGCACGCCCTTCTAAAATCATGTAAAACACCGCAAGGTGACTCCAAGCGGAGTCTCCCTTTTTTCCAAAAATTGGGCCACACACACACCCACCCCTTCAGTGGTAGCAGTTGTGCCCTAGTTGTACACTTCACAGCTACATTTGCATCAAGCACATTCAAAAATACGCCATTCTTATCCGTCCCCAGGATGACACCGGGGTAGGTAGCAAAGTCTTTCCTGATCCCAGCTCTGTTCATCTTGGCTTCTTTTAAAAACAATGTAAGCAAGGGTTACTCCAAGCGGAGTCTCCCTTTTTTTCCAAAAATTGGGCCCCACACACACCCACCCCTTCAGTGGCAGCAGTTGTGCCCTAGTTGTACACTTCACAGCTAGATTTGCATCAAGCACATTCAAAAATACGTCATTCTTATCCGTCCCCAGGATGACACCGGGGTAGGTAGCAAAGTCTTTCCTGATCCCAGCTCTGTTCATCTTGGCTTCTTTTAAAAACACAGCAAGCAAGGGTTACTCCAAGCGGAGTCTCCCTTTTTTTCCAAAAATTGGGCCCCACACACTCACCCATTCAGTGGCAGCAGTTGTGCCCTAGTTGTACACTTCACAGCTACATTTGCATCAAGCACATTCAAAAATACGCCATTCTTATCCGTCCCCAGGATGACACCGGGGTAGGTAGCAAAGTCTTTCCTGATCCCAGCTCTGTTCATCTTGGCTTCTTTTAAAAACACATCAAGCAAGGGTTACTCCAAGCGGAGTCTCCCTTTTTTTTCCAAAAATTGGGCCCCACACACCCACCCATTCAGTGGCAGCAGTTGTGCCCCAGTTGTACACTTCACAGCTAGATTTGCATCAAGCACATTCAAAAATACGTCATTCTTATCCGTCCCCAGGATGACACCGGGGTAGGTAGCAAAGTCTTTCCTGATCCCAGCTCTGTTCATCTTGGCTTCTTTTAAAAACACATTAAGCAAGGGTTACTCCAAGCGGAGTCTCCCTTTTTTCCAAAAATTGGGCCCCACACACACCCACCCCTTCAGTGGCAGCAGTTGTGCCCTAGTTGTACACTTCACAGCTACATTTGCATCAAGCACATTCAAAAATACGCCATTCTTATCCATCCCCAGGATGACACCGGGGTAGGTAGCAAAGTCTTTGCTGACCCATGACTTGTTCATCTTGGCTTCTTTTAAAAACAATGTAAGCAAGAGTTACTCCAAGCGGAGTCTCCCTTTTTTCCAAAAATTGGGCCCCACACACACCCACCCCTTCAGTGGCAGCAGTTGTGCCCTAGTTGTACACTTCACAGCTACATTTGCATCAAGCACATTCAAAAATACGCCATTCTTATCCGTCCCCAGGATGACACCGGGGTAGGTAGCAAAGTCTTTCCTGATCCCAGCTCTGTTCATCTTGGCTTCTTTTAAAAACACATCAAGCAAGGGTTACTCCAAGCGGAGTCTCCCTTTTTTCCAAAAATTGGGCCCCACACACACCCACCCCTTCAGTGGCAGCAGTTGTGCCCTAGTTGTACACTTCACAGCTACATTTGCATCAAGCACATTCAAAAATACGCCATTCTTATCCATCCCCAGGATGACACCGGGGTAGGTAGCAAAGTCTTTGCTGACCCATGACTTGTTCATCTTGGCTTCTTTTAAAAACAATGTAAGCAAGGGTTACTCCAAGCGGAGTCTCCCTTTTTTCCAAAAATTGGGCCCCACACACACCCACCCCTTCAGTGGCAGCAGTTGTGCCCTAGTTGTACACTTCACAGCTACATTTGCATCAAGCACATTCAAAAATACGCCATTCTTATCCGTCCCCAGGATGACACCGGGGTAGGTAGCAAAGTCTTTCCTGATCCCAGCTCTGTTCATCTTGGCTTCTTTTAAAAACACAGCAAGCAAGGGTTACTCCAAGCGGAGTCTCCCTTTTTTTCCAAAAATTGGGCCCCACACACCCACCCATTCAGTGGCAGCAGTTGTGCCCCAGTTGTACACTTCACAGCTAGATTTGCATCAAGCACATTCAAAAATACGCCATTCTTATCCATCCCCAGGATGACACCGGGGTAGGTAGCAAAGTCTTTGCTGACCCATGACTTGTTCATCTTGGCTTCTTTTAAAAACAATGTAAGCAAGGGTTACTCCAAGCGGAGTCTCCCTTTTTTCCAAAAATTGGGCCCCACACACACCCACCCCTTCAGTGGCAGCAGTTGTGCCCTAGTTGTACACTTCACAGCTACATTTGCATCAAGCACATTCAAAAATACGCCATTCATATCCGTCCCCAGGATGACACCGGGGTAGGTAGCAAAGTCTTTCCTGATCCCAGCTCTGTTCATCTTGGCTTCTTTTAAAAACACATCAAGCAAGGGTTACTCCAAGCGGAGTCTCCCTTTTTTCCAAAAATTGGGCCCCACACACACCCACCCCTTCAGTGGCAGCAGTTGTGCCCTAGTTGTACACTTCACAGCTACATTTGCATCAAGCACATTCAAAAATACGCCATTCTTATCCATCCCCAGGATGACACCGGGGTAGGTAGCAAAGTCTTTGCTGACCCATGACTTGTTCATCTTGGCTTCTTTTAAAAACAATGTAAGCAAGGGTTACTCCAAGCGGAGTCTCCCTTTTTTCCAAAAATTGGGCCCCACACACACCCACCCCTTCAGTGGCAGCAGTTGTGCCCTAGTTGTACACTTCACAGCTAGATTTGCATCAAGCACATTCAAAAATACGTCATTCTTATCCGTCCCCAGGATGACACCGGGGTAGGTAGCAAAGTCTTTCCTGATCCCAGCTCTGTTCATCTTGGCTTCTTTTAAAAACACAGCAAGCAAGGGTTACTCCAAGCGGAGTCTCCCTTTTTTTTCCAAAAATTGGGCCCCACACACCCACCCATTCAGTGGCAGCAGTTGTGCCCCAGTTGTACACTTCACAGCTAGATTTGCATCAAGCACATTCAAAAATACGCCATTCTTATCCATCCCCAGGATGACACCGGGGTAGGTAGCAAAGTCTTTGCTGACCCATGACTTGTTCATCTTGGCTTCTTTTAAAAACAATGTAAGCAAGGGTTACTCCAAGCGGAGTCTCCCTTTTTTCCAAAAATTGGGCCCCACACACACCCACCCCTTCAGTGGCAGCAGTTGTGCCCTAGTTGTACACTTCACAGCTACATTTGCATCAAGCACATTCAAAAATACGCCATTCTTATCCGTCCCCAGGATGACACCGGGGTAGGTAGCAAAGTCTTTCCTGATCCCAGCTCTGTTCATCTTGGCTTCTTTTAAAAACACATCAAGCAAGGGTTACTCCAAGCGGAGTCTCCCTTTTTTTCCAAAAATTGGGCCCCACACACCCACCCATTCAGTGGCAGCAGTTGTGCCCCAGTTGTACACTTCACAGCTAGATTTGCATCAAGCACATTCAAAAATACGTCATTCTTATCCGTCCCCAGGATGACACCGGGGTAGGTAGCAAAGTCTTTCCGGATCCCAGCTCTGTTCATCTTGGCTTCTTTTAAAAACACAGCAAGCAAGGGTTACTCCAAGCGGAGTCTCCCTTTTTTTCCAAAAATTGGGCCCCACACACCCACCCATTCAGTGGCAGCAGTTGTGCCCCAGTTGTACACTTCACAGCTAGATTTGCATCAAGCACATTCAAAAATACGTCATTCTTATCCGTCCCCAGGATGACACCGGGGTAGGTAGCAAAGTCTTTCCTGATCCCAGCTCTGTTCATCTTGGCTTCTTTTAAAAACACAGCAAGCAAGGGTTACTCCAAGCGGAGTCTCCCTTTTTTTCCAAAAATTGGGCCCCACACACCCACCCATTCAGTGGCAGCAGTTGTGCCCCAGTTGTACACTTCACAGCTAGATTTGCATCAAGCACATTCAAAAATACGCCATAATTAACCGTCCCCAGGATGACACCAGGGTAGGTAGCAAAGTCTTTCCTGATCCCAGCTCTGTTCATCTTGGCTTCTTTTAAAAACAATGTAAGCAAGGGTTACTCCAAGCGGAGTCTCCCTTTTTTTCCAAAAATTGGGCCCCACACACCCACCCATTCAGTGGCAGCACTTGTGCCCTAGTTGCAAACAGGATGTTTTGATTTGCATCAAGCACATTCCAAATCAACAAGCATTTACTCTCCCCAGGATGACACAGGGGTAGTAAATTCCTTCTGGATCCATGACTTGTTCATTTTGATGAACGTCAGTCTGTCCACATTGTCACTGGACAGACGCGTGCGCTTATCTGTCAGCACACACCCAGCAGCACTGAATACACGTTCAGAGACAACGCTGGCAGCTGGACACGACAAAATCTCCAAGGCGTAAGTTGCGAGCTCTGGCCATTTTTCTAGGTTTGAAGCCCAAAAGGAGCAAGGCTCCAGTTGCACAGTCATGGCATCGATGTTCATTTGGAGATACTCCTGTATCATCCTCTCCAGCCGTTGACTATGTGTCAGACTTGTTGTCTCTGGTGGCCTTGCAAAAGAGGGTCTAAAAAAATTATGAAAAGATTCCATAAAATTGCTGTTACCGGCACCAGATACGGTCCTACTGGTACGGGTAGACTGTTGAAGATGACGAGACCGTCCCATGTTTGTCAAGTTACAACTGGGAGATTCACTCCCTGCACCTGCACGGTTGTTTGGTGGAAAAGCCGAGCTAAGATCTAGTAACAGCTTCTGCTGATACTCCTGCATACGTGCGTCCCTTTCTATGGCTGGAATTATGTCACAAAATTTGGACTTGTACCGGGGATCTAATAGTGTGGCAATCCAGTAGTCATCATCACTTCTAATTTTGACAATACGACTATCATGTTGGAGGTAGTGCAACAAAAAGGCACTCATGTGTCTTGCGCAGCCATGCGGACCAAGTCCACGCTGTGTTTGTGGCATAGAGGTGCTACCCGTTCTTTCTTCCTCTGACATCTGACCCCAACCTCTTTCAACTGAAATTTGACCAAGGTCTCCCTCATCCGCTGAGTCTTCCATGTCCATGGACAGTTCGTCCTCCATTTCTTCATGTTCTCCTGCACCTTGCTCAACATTTCGCCTGCTACTATGCGCCCTTGTCGATCCCTGTCCCCCTTGGTCCCATGCCTGCTGCGTTGGTGATGATGAACGTCTGGACCTTGGTGATGTTGTTGTCCCTTGCGCATATGAATCCTCCTGTAGTTCCTCCCCTTCATGTTGTCCCACCCCCTGACTCCGAATAGTGTTTAGCGTGTGCTCCAGCATGTAAATGACTGGAATTGTCATGCTGATAATGGCATTGTCAGCGCTAAACATATTCGTCGCCATGTCGAAACTGTGCAGAAGGGTGCATAGGTCCTTGATCTGAGACCACTCCATCAGGGTGATCTGCCCCACCTCTGCATCTCGTTGGCCCATGCTATACGTCATGACGTATTGCACCAGGGCTCTGCGGTGCTGCCACAGTCGCTGTAACATGTGGAGAGTTGAATTCCAGCGTGTCGCCACATCGCATTTCAGGCGATGAACCGGCAGGCCGAAAGACTTCTGGAGCGATGCAAGTCGCTCAGCTGCGGCGCTTGAACGGCGGAAGTGAGCAGACAGTTTTCGTGCCCTGTTCAGAAGGCCATCTAGGCCGGGATAGTGTGTTAAAAATTGCTGCACGACAAGGTTCAACACGTGAGCCATACAAGGTACGTGTGTCACCTTGCCCAGGCGAAGGGCTGCACCCAGGTTTGCAGCATTGTCGCACACGGCCTTACCAGGCTGCAGGTTGAGTGGAGACAACCATTTATTAAACTCGGACCGCAGAGCTGACCACAACTCCTCAGCTGTGTGACTCTTATTACCAAGACATGTCAAGCTAAAGACCGCCTGATGCCGTTGCGCTCTGCTGCCAGCATAGTAATGAGGGGTGCGTGATTCCTTCTGCGCAGTGAGAACGCTGGTGGCCTGACCAGGCAGGCTTGGGGCGGAGGTGGAGGACCCAGATGAGGTGGAGGATGCAGAAGCAGTGGCGGAACTTGGACAGACAGAGGATTGACACACAAGTCGTGGGGACGGCAAGACTTGTGCAGCAGACCCTTCACCATCTATCACCATAGTTACCCAGTGCCCAGTCAGCGACATGTAACGTCCCTGTCCATGCTTACTGGTCCAAGTATCGGTGGTGAAATGCACCCGTTCACACACAGAGTTTCTCAAGGAAGCGGTGATGTTGTGTGCGACATGCTGGTGTAGCGCGGGCACACCTTTCTTAGAGAAGTAGTGGCGACTAGGCATCTGGTACTGGGGCACAGCGACAGACATAAGGTCTCTAAAATCCTGTGTGTCCACTAGGCGGAAAGGCAGCATTTCGGTAGCCAACAGCTTACAGAGGGATAGAGTCAACCTCTTAGCTTTGTCATGGGTCGGAGGAAGTGGCCTTTTATTTGACCACATCTGAGGGACAGAGATCTGGCTGCTGTGTGTAGACGGTGTTGAGTAGGGTGTCCCTGGAAAAATGCAGGTTTGTGAGGAAAGTGCAGGCGGAGACATGATGTTGCCTTCATCCAACGTTGGTGCTATCGATGTCTGAGAGAGCTGTACACACTCACTTGTTTCCCCTTCCAAACCAACTGACGACCTTACAAGCAAACTGCCTGTTGCGGTTACAGTGGTGGAAGTTTTGCGTGGAAAAACAGGTGTGACAGCTGTCCCCACAGTCCTAGAAGATGAAGAGCGCGCGGATGCACTGGAAGGGGCGGGCGGTGGATGGTTCGCTCCGCTAGGCCGCATTGCAGCACGGTGAGCTTCCCACCGGGACTTATGATATTTAGTCATGTGACGATTCATGGAAGAAGTTGTCTAACTGCTGAGGTTTTGACCTCTACTAAGAGAATCATGACAAATGTTACATATCACATGAGTTGGGCGATCTTTTTCGATGTGAAAAAAGGACCAGGCTAGGCAAGGCTTAGAGGCCATGCGACCTGTTGATCCACCCCGAATAATGCTCATAGGCAGAGTGGTGGCTGAGGATGCAGTTGTAGACGTGCTACCAGTGCTCCGACTCTGTCCAGGAAGGCGCAAGGTAACTTCGTCGTCGGTTGCATCCTCCTCCACCGCCTCTGTTGACCTCCTCGAGTGCCTGACTGGGGGTTGACAGTAGGTGGGATCTAGAACGTCATCATCAATTGTTGTGTTTGCACTCCCCTCCCCCTCAGACCGAGCCTCTTCTTGCCCTGACCGAATATTTAAGTTGTCATCCCAATCGGGTATCTGCGTCTCATCTTCATCAGTATGTTCCTCATTGTCTATAACCACAGGTGTTACAGTTTGTGACAAAGGGTCAACATTATGCTCAGAAACTTGGTCCTCACGGCCTGAATCAGAGTCACAAAGGTTCTGGGCGTCACTGCAGACCATTTCCTGTTCTGTACTCACTGTAGCTTGGGAGCAGACCTCTGATTCCCAGGCTATAGTGTGACTGAACAGCTCTGCAGACTCAGCCATCTCAGTTCCACCATACTGTGCAGGGCTGATGGAGACTTCAGAGCTGGGAGAAATCAAGTGTGATTGGGATGACAACTCAGAGGACTGGTGTTTTTTGGATGCGGTACTTGAAGTGGCTGAGAGGGCACTTGTTGGACCACTTGAGATCCATTCAAGCATTTTCCTTTTTTGCCCATCATCTACCTTTGTTCCTCTTGTTCGTGTCCGTAAAAAAGGGAGCACATCGGATTGTCCACAATAAGTAGTAGACATCTTACTTTTGCTAGTAGATGGTCTATCTGCAGCAGATGATAATGGAGCTTTGCCACCTTCCCCACTGACAAAACCTTTTTTGCCTTTTCCACCACGCCTCTTCCCCTTTCCACCAGCATCTGTCATTTTGCCACTCATGTTGATTGCGACAAGATTGTGGACTGAAAATGTGGTAGTAAAAATTGAGAGGTGGTGAAGATTGCAGTGGTGGTCTAGCTTTATTAACAGCAGAATAATAAAGAATAAATATCCCTGACAATGTAACTTAGTTATAATTAGTTGGAGTGTGCAACGCAGGCAGACGTGCTGCAAATGTCTTGGCACTAGTGGGACTAAAGCAAAGTCCAATAGCCACGTATAGGATGCCACTAGGTACACTGAGTGTTTGCTAGTATAATGGCTTAGTTATAATTAGTTGGAGTGTGCAACGCAGGCAGATGCGCTCTGCAAATGTCTTGGCACTAGTGGGACTATAGCAAAGTCCAATAGCCACGTATAGGATGCCACTAGGTACACTGAGTGTTTGCTAGTATAATGGCTTAGTTATAATTAGTTGGAGTGTGCAACGCAGGCAGATGCGCTCTGCAAATGTCTTGGCACTAGTGGGACTATAGCAAAGTCCAATAGCCACGTATAGGATGCCACTAGGTACACTGAGTGTTTGCTAGTATAATGGCTTAGTTATAATTAGTTGGAGTGTGCAACGCAGGCAGATGCGCTCTGCAAATGTCTTGGCACTAGTGGGACTATAGCAAAGTCCAATAGCCACGTATAGGATGCCACTAGGTACACTGAGTGTGTGCTAGTATAATGGCTTAGTTATAATTAGTTGGAGTGTGCAACGCAGGCAGATGCGTTCTGCAAATGTCTTGGCACTAGTGGGACTAAAGCAAAGTCCAATAGCCACGTATAGGATGCCACTAGGTACACTAAGTGTTTGCTAGTATAATGGCTTAGTTATAATTAGTTGGAGTGTGCAACGCAGGCAGATGCGCTCTGCAAATGTCTTGGCACTAGTGGGACTATAGCAAAGTCCAATAGCCACGTATAGGATGCCACTAGGTACACTGAGTGTGTGCTAGTATAATGGCTTAGTTATAATTAGTTGGAGTGTGCAACGCAGGCAGATGCGTTCTGCAAATGTCTTGGCACTAGTGGGACAAAAGCAAAGTCCAATAGCCACGTATAGGATGCCACTAGGTACACTAAGTGTTTGCTAGTATAATGGCTTAGTTATAATTAGTTGGAGTGTGCAACGCAGGCAGATGCGCTCTGCAAATGTCTTGGCACTAGTGGGACTATAGCAAAGTCCAATAGCCACGTATAGGATGCCACTAGGTACACTGAGTGTGTGCTAGTATAATGGCTTAGTTATAATTAGTTGGAGTGTGCAACGCAGGCAGATGCGTTCTGCAAATGTCTTGGCACTAGTGGGACTAAAGCAAAGTCCAATAGCCACGTATAGGATGCCACTAGGTACACTAAGTGTTTGCTAGTATAATGGCTTAGTTATAATTAGTTGGAGTGTGCAACGCAGGCAGATGCGCTCTGCAAATGTCTTGGCACTAGTGGGACTATAGCAAAGTCCAATAGCCACGTATAGGATGCCACTAGGTACACTGAGTGTTTGCTAGTATAATGGCTTAGTTATAATTAGTTGGAGTGTGCAACGCAGGCAGATGCGCTCTGCAAATGTCTTGGCACTAGTGGGACTATAGCAAAGTCCAATAGCCACGTATAGGATGCCACTAGGTACACTAAGTGTTTGCTAGTATAATGGCTTAGTTATAATTAGTTGGAGTGTGCAACGCAGGCAGATGCGCTCTGCAAATGTCTTGGCACTAGTGGGACTATAGCAAAGTCCAATAGCCACGTATAGGATGCCACTAGGTACACTGAGTGTTTGCTAGTATAATGGCTTAGTTATAATTAGTTGGAGTGTGCAATGCAGGCAGACGTGCTCTGCAAATGTCTTTGCACTAGTGGGACTATAGCAAAGTCCAATAGCCACAGATAGGATGCCACTAGGTACACTGAGTGTTTGCTAGTATAATGGCTTAGTTATGAGTTGGAGTGTGCAGAGGACAAGAGGGTACAGTGGCAGGATTGTGGTGCTCTGGGTAGAGGAATGGAAGCCTGTCTTTCTATTCCCTCCTAATGGTGAAATGCAGGGAGGAAATCCCTGACCTTGGCTACACAGACGCTGTTGCTGTTTTCAGGACCTGTCACCTTAACTCTGACCCTGCCGGTTTGAGCCCTTAAAAGGACTGCTATAAAGTGCTCTCCCTATGCTGTCTAACGCTGTGTATGCAGCGCATACAGCTGTATCAGCGATAGGACTCAAGACGGAGCTGCGACAGTGATGTCTGACACCAAAGACGCAGAAGGCAGATAATGGCGTCCGTGAAGAAAATGTCCGGTTTTATAATGTAGGGACATGTGACATGCAGATCCTATCACACATGCCGTTGCTTCTCTGGCTCAAAGTCCACTTAGCTGTGTGTGTGTCTGTGATTGGCTGACATGCTGGCCCGCCCCACAAGACGCGCGCGCTTAGGGAAGGAAGACAAGAAAAAAAAAAAAAAAATGGCGATCGCCATTATAGAAACAGCAGTGATCTGAAGGCGCTGTTCACGCACACTATACACTGAAATGTGATAATAGTTTGATTCACAGAGTGACTTACACTATTACAGCAGAAACCAAGCTATGATTTAGCTTTTTTTTGGCTGCTAGAACCGTTCTCGAACGTTTCTAGAACTATCGAGCTTTTGCAAAAAGCTCGAGTTCTAGTTCGATCTAGAACATGCCCCAAAATCACTCGAGCCTAGAACTGGAGAACCACGAACCACGAACCGCGCTCAACTCTACTCTCCACCCGCTGCCCTTGACCATGTTGCTGTGAAAAGGAGTAGTTCCACGTGTGGTGATACCTCAAGTAGCTTTTATTTACACGTCTCTGGTTCGTTCCAAACCCCTTTTTGAAAGTGAACTACACTTGCATATATAGTTAATCTATGAAAAAGGGTTTGGTATGAACCAGAAATATGTAAGCTACATGAGTTATCACCAAACATGGAACTACTTCTTTTTCACAAGAACTTGGTCAACCAGAATGTCTATAGGGTGCTTTACACGCTGCGACATCGCTAACGATATATCGTCGGGGTCACATCGTTAGTGATGCACATCCGGCGTCGTTAGCGACATCGCAGCGTGTGACACCTAGGAGCGATGATCAACGATCGCAAAAACGTCAAAAACCGTTGATCGTTGACACGTCGCTCCTTTTCATAATATTGTTGGTGGTGCATGCCGCTGGTTGTTCGTCGTTCCTGCGGCATCACACATTGCTATGTGTGACACCGCAGGAACGACGAACATCTCCTCACCTGTGTCCACCGGCAATGAGGAAGGAAGGAGGTGGGCGGCATGTTATGGCCGCTAATCTCCGCCCCTCCTCTGCTATTAGGCGGCCACTTAGTAACGCCGCTGTGACGTCGAACGAACCTACCCCTTAAAGGAGAGATTGTTTGGTGTCTCCAGCGACGTCGCTAAACATGTATGTGCGTGTGACGCTGATGTAGCGATATTGTTCTCTACGGCAACGATCACCCCCATGATGTCGCAGCGTGTAAAGCATCCTTATCTCCTACGTTTCCTCAATCTACATGTATAAAAAAGAAGGTGCTTTTCTATCTGCAGTTGTGACTGTAAAGGGGGCTTTACACGCTACGATATCGTTAATGTTTGATCGTCGGGGTCACATTGTTAGTGACGCACATCCGGCGTCATTAACAATATCGCAGCTTGTGATACTTACCAGCGACCTTAGGCGACCTCAAAAATGGTGAAAATCGTTCACCATGGAGAGGTCGTCCCAAACTCAAAAATCGGTAAGGGTTGTTTAGCGTTGTGATTCATCGCTCATGCGGCAGCACACATCGCTATGTGTGTCACCGCATGAGCGAGGAACGTCTCCTTACCTGCCGCTGGCCCCAATGAGGAAGGAAGAGGTGGGCGGGATGTTTACATCACGCTCAGCTCCGCCCCTCTGCTTTGATTGGCCGGCTGCTGTGTGACGTTGCGGTGACGTCGCTCTGATGCCGAACGTCCCTCCCCCTTGATGAAGGGATTGTTCGGCAGTAACAGCGCCGCCGCCGACCAGGTAAGTACATGTGATGCTACCGTAGTGATAATGTTCGCTACGGCAGCGATCACAAACAATCGCATGCGCAACGGGGGCGGGTACTTACACGCTCGCTATCGCTACAAATTGCTAGCGATATTGCTACCGTGTAAAGCCCCCTTAATTCTATTGCACTTCTTGGACTTATGACATACGCAACCAAATCAGGTGTGGGTGAAGCCGTAGGAGGACCCGCCTGTCTGACTAGTCTCCAGCGTGGCTCAATTCTCGTGGCTTTCAAAGTATGTCATTTTAAACAGCACAGTGTTTAAAACATACCTGCCTGAGATCATACAGCCAGTGGCTGATTCCTGCTGCCCGTGTACTGGGCAACATGTATAAGCTGTCAGGTTCTCTTTAATCTTTGTATTGTCTTATAGAAAATGTTACCTTGTATCGCCTTGAGTTCACCCTTTACACCATAAAGTAAGTGGTAGCCGCCGTCATTCATTGTATATATAATTATGCACAGTATTCTTAACACTGTGGGAGCCCCTTCTCCGTGCCAGTATTTGAAATGTGTGAAATGATTGCTGTTGTATTCTTCTGAATGTCATGGCTTGTAAGGGTAGTCTATGCATGTGGCTATATTAATGATGAAAATGGATTACAAATGTACAAACAGGCCTATGCAGAATGCTAGGAATTTCGCTGTGGCTTTTTTCTTAACAAGAAGATAGCCTCCAGACAAAAAGCATTTCACTTAGATCAAAGTTTTCAAAGCCAGCATTGTACTAACCCTAAAGATGTTGGAAGGATGCCTTAATATCATTTTATGAAATTTACTCACACGATGTACACACAAACATTATAAAGATTATGTGCACATTCTTTGCTGGAAACAGCTTACTCTATCTTTCCAAAAAGATATTAATGGAAACAAAACTTGATTCCCTTTGAACTTAGTTGCATTTGACAGCCGCCGTTGAGAAAAATATTCTAGAATAAACTTAGTTACGGTACCAGGCCAATAATTTTGTGAAACCCTAGGTACAGTATTAAATTATTTGGGTAAAAAGGGTATTTCCATCTCAGCGAATTATAACATGTGTGATAGATGAGTGACCCACATCTGGAACCTGCATCGTTCTAGAGAACGAGGCTCTGTCTTGTTCCAGCAGGATTGGAGAGGGGGCCAAACCATCTCCTATACCAATAAACTTGCAAAGTCACGCATTCAAGGACATATCTCCATTCTCAACAGCATAAGATGGGGCTGTTTCTTGAGATTGGTGCTGGTCACAAAGGTCCTGCATTTATCAGACTATTATTGTTTTTAATATAGATAATACAATGGACAAGTAAAGAAAAATCAATTATATATATACTGGAGATCAAAATTAGAGAACAATGTATCACTTGCTTTTTTCAGAAATACTGTATTCTACATTGATCAACATTTGAAGGTTTTTATGTGAGGGGTACACCATGCCACTAGAACAGCGTTTTACAAAAGATAAAAAGTTTATCAACATAAAACCTTTATTTTGACCAAAACGTGATGATCATAATTAGAGAACAACAAAGACTGTAGCACAGAGAAAGATTATAACTAAATTTTCTGAACGTAATAACAGTCACAAATACAGTAGGGAGTGTACAGGCCTTTGCTGTGAATGATTTCAGCATATCTGCGGCCACAGGACATCACTAGTCTCTCACACTGCTCTGGTGTGATTTTGGTCCACTCTTCTGCCACTCTCTTCCACAGTTCTTTGATTTTTGTGGGTTTTTTGGCCATAACTTTGTCACCAGGGATTTTCCAGAGGTTTTCTATCAGGACTCTGAACTGACTATTTAAATGTTTCAAAGTTTTCTGTTTCAAGGAACTGCTTTACCCATTTTGCTATGAAATGGGGGCATTGTCCGGCATGAAAATTGCTGGCTGATTGAGTGATGAACACAACTAAGGAACCACGTGTTGTTGAAGAAGGTTCTGATACGCACTTGCATTCACGCTTCCATGTAGCTGTATGAGAGGTCCAATTCCTGCTGCAGAGAACATTCCCCAAACCATGACACTTCCTCCACCACTTTTCACTGACTTCTTAACACACTTTGGGTTCAGTCTTTCCCCATAATGTTTCCCATCAGACTCAAATAAACTAAACTTGATTTCATCACTAAAATGAACTGTGGACCACTTCTCCTCTGTCCACACAACATGCTTCTCACCAAAGATGGTTCTAGCCTTTTGATTCTTTCTGCTAATGAGACGTTTGGTCACTGCAGCATGGGCTTTCAGTCCAAATGCTCTTAAACGTTGTGACACTGCATGACGAAACAGATCCTTACCCTGTTCCGTGCTGAGCTGGTGAGCAATTCCAGCTGCAGTGTTGAAGCGATTACCCATGGAGATTCTCTGCATCATCCTGTCCTCTCTTACATTTGTTTTTCAAGGGCGACTAGCCTTCTTGGGGGACTTGAAAGACTGTAATGTTGTAAAGATGCAATATTCTCAAAATCACAGACTTTGAATGACCAACTTCTTTTTCTATGGCTTATAGGGTAACCCCTTTGGGCTTCATCTGGACAACCTGCTACCGGAGGGTTTCAGTCACTTTGGAATGGTACATCATTTTTGCAAAGTCAGTGCAAACTTTAAAGTTAGGCTGCCAGTTAAATAGGGTTTGTCACATAATTAAGGAAATTAGCACCAGATGCCAAATTAACATCAATAACTTGCAGGTATCTGAAAGTGTTCTCTAATTTCCATCAGTGTTCTTTTTCTTTTATCTCATTTACATTTTTATTATGTGCTTTGTAATAAATTCCATTTATGAAATAAGCTTAAAATAAGGCTAGTTTACTCATGTTAGGATATAATCACATAGGACTACACAAATAACCCAGTATATGAGTATGTCACGAATACACCCCTCACATTTTTGTGAATATTTTATTATAGCATTTCATGGGACAGCACTGAAGCTATGACACTTTGATACAATGTAAAGTAATCAGTGTACAGTTACTATAACAGTGTAAATTTGGTGTGCCTTCTAAATAACTCAATACACGGCCGCTGCTGTCAAAACTGCTGGCAACAAAAGTGAGTACACCCCTAAATGAAAATGGACAAATTGTGCCCACTTAGCTAATTTCCCTCCCCGATGTCTTGTAACCCATTAGGACTTAGGCACACCAAATTTACATGGTTATACAGGCTGTGCACTGCTGGCTACTTTACATTGTATCAGTGTCATATTTTCAATGTTATTCCATGAAAAGATATAATAAAATATTTACAAAATGTATAGTATATATATATAATATACCAGCGTGGAAATATTATAATGGCCATTGTAATACTAGCCCAGCGCCCCTTCACGGCACCCTCTTTTGCTGGGTCCTACTCTACACTGCATCTTTTCTGGGCTTTAAAAACCTACACAAGATCAGCAAGTGACCACAAAAAGGCTAATGAAGCTGCCAGGGGCTAGAGTGCAAATCCAGCAAAACAGAGCAGTTTGAAGTCAGGTTAGTACCAGCATGGGGAACCGTCAAGTGAACCCCTGTTTTCACTCTGTTTTCACTATATATTGCATGTAACAGGGAGTGATGCTCTGTTTTGCTGGATTTGCACTGGAGTGGCGCTGGGCTAGTATTACAATGGCCATTTTAATATTCTAAATACCTCCAAAAATATTTTATTAGATATAATTTATTGTGGTTTTGCAGTGTGTGCGGCTCTTCCTTTTCTTCTCATATATATATATATATATATATATATATATATATATATATACACACACAGTATACACTGTATATACATACACATGTAAAAGTGTAAATGCAGTCATGGCCGAAAGTATTGGCGCCTTTGAAATTGTTCCAGAGGATTAAGTGTTTCTACCAGAAAATTACTACAATTACATGTTTTGTTCTACACTTTTTTTCCCTTTGTGTACATTCAAACAGCACAAAAAAACTGAGGAAAAAAGGCAAATTAGGCAACGTTTCTCACAAAACTCCAAAATTGTTGGCACCCTCAACTTAAACGGTTTGTCCGACACCTAAAATGTATTTTCTATGTATACTTATAGCTGTCGATCTTTACCTCCTAACCACTTTCGTAAATATCTTCATTACACAATTCCCAATTCCTTCATTTTTCCCCAATCTAATCCCTAAAGGTGTTTTTACCGCACTTCCTGTGATGTTTTGTTTAAGAGAAGTTAATTCTATATGTGACGCCACAGGGGGCTGGCGCTGACTCTCCACAGTGTCCATCACCTTTTTTTGGAATAGGATGTCACTAGGGGGCAGCGCTGCAGATACTTATTAGTTTCTTGCATCGATTTCCCCTGAGGATGTCTGGGATCCTGGATGATGGATGCTGTGGCCAGGCTTAGTGAAGCCCGACATGTTACTCATCTCTCCGCTACCGCTTCCATTGCTTGTGTAAAAGTTAATGGCATGGGGAGAAGCTAGATGCAGCTGTCGCGGGCGGAGGAGGGGACGTAGCGCTCTCCCACTGCTCGGGTCCGGCTGCCGCTGCTGCTGCGGCCTCTGCTGCTCGGTGGCTCGAGCGACGCTCCTCGCCCGTGAGTGAAAAGGGGATTGGTTTGGGGGATTTATTGTCCGTGACGCCACCCACGGTTGTGGTGATTGTGTGGACACCACCGCTGCTCTGTATGGGGATCCCGGGAGCGGTGACAGGGAGCACCTTTGTTGTTATTTCTCCCCTCCGTGGGTAGGGGGTCAGTTGTCCCGGGGCCCGGTGATGGGGTAGGGGTGGATGGCAGGCCGGGTGCGGGGCCTAGTGAGGTGCAAGGTCGCGGGGGCAGCGCTGTGCCGCACGGCACGGTGGTACTCACTCAGCCTGAGACGTTGACACAGTTCTCGGTAAAACACACGGCTGGAAAGACGGTTCCCACGGACGGCTGCTGTTGCTTTTCCCCGGTAGTTAACGGTGACTGTCTCTTTCCCTGCACCTAGTACTTCTGTTGGTTGCGATGGGTTCCCATCGGCAGCCCGCTCCCCGACTTGGATATGGGCCGGAGGAGCCCCTCTTTGCCCGCAGGCGCTGGCCCTGAGAAACTGGTGCCTTGGCGGTGGCGGTGTCTCTCTCATACGGTTGGACTGTTGCCTTCAATCGGGACTTAGTTGTTTGGAGACCTGGAGGTCCCCTTCACTGACGGATTTGGCAAATTCACGGCGACTCCAAGCCTTGCCGGGATCCGAAAGGCCCCTGACAATAGTGCTGGCTTCTCCTTGTGTACCGGTCCGGTACCGCCGGGCCACCACCCGTCCACGGTCCTTACGGCACCTCCGATCAGCCTCCACTGCAGACGGTCACCGCCGTCTGCTAACCTTGCTGTCTCAGTCCGGGGCACACACCCGGACCAACTTCAGGCTGCTCTGTTACTTTTTCTCTTTCCACTTCAACTCCTCTCACTTGCTCCTCTACCACTCGACTCTCACTTCAACTTCAACTTCAACTTCCACTAACTGCCTGGTTTTCCCGCCTCCAGGACTGTGAACTCCTCGGTGGGTGGAGCCAACCGCCTGGCCCACCCCCTGGTGTGGACATCAGCCCCTGGAGGAAGGCAACAAGGATTTCAGGTTTAGCTTAGGTGTACCTAACCGGGGTGTAGGGTGTGGTGATGTCATTACCTGTGACCCCTGGCTTGCCCAGGGCATCACATTCCCCCTTAGCAAAATGCAGACCGTCCGCGGGCTGCCCGTCCAACACCGGTTTTATTTTTCTGAAAAAAGATAAAAACATAATACAAATAAAATAACATCATCCCACAACGGGAGGCACTTTTCTTAAACGTTACGGTAACGGTTTTTAACGGTTGTGGCTGCTGCTCTCTCCCACCCAAGTAACCTGGCCCTGATGCTGCCCCTAAGAAACAGGCAGCACCCCTTGACCCCAGTCCTGCACCAAGTTACCCGAGCGGGATCTGTCCTTCCCCTCCAGAGGGTAGCCACCGGTTCCGGTGGTGGCTGGGCCCCAGCCTGCTCCACTGCGGGCCCTCCCTCCAACCTGCCTCTCCGGAGGCGGTAACGGTAAGCTGCAACAAAACATATTTACATCCCACTAACGTTTGTGGTTGCCCTGCAAGTTCTCGGGCCTGTTCATAGAAGTTTCTATGTATAACAACTGTGGATGGTCCCCACGGGGACAACGGTGCCGGCAACGGCCAGTTTCAAATCACGGTTGTAGACAATCAGATGAGACTTCGGTGATCATTTTCATTTTCTCATAACTTTCAGAACTTTCAGAACGTTAAAACTTGTACACACAGGTGATCCCAACGGGGACGGTGCAACGGTGCTCCGCTGCCCTTACTCTGAGTCCTCGACATCACCTGAGGGAGGGGGTACGGCGCTCACACGGGCCTCTTAGCTGCCTCTTAACTTTGCATCCAGCGTAAACCACCCCCTCTCCCCGCAGTGCCGGGTGTATTGTACAAGGTCCCCTGGCATCAAGTTGCGGCCTGGGTGCTCTTCTGGCAGGTGAGCATTAACATCCCGCCGGGCTATAAACACTTCGGCCTCCAGGCCCGGTTCATAGATGAATCCATAGCCCCGGCGGACATCAAACCGCCTCACCTGCCCCTCATACAGCGGGCCCCGGACACGGAAGGTCGCTTGTCTCAGGCTCTCCTTCTCCCGTATCGTGCGGGCCACCATCTCCGCCTTCCTTCTTTCTCTCTCCTCGATTTCCAGGCCCAACGGTACCGGCTCCCTGTCCCAGTACGGCGCTGCTGCGAGCTCCGGCGCACGGGTCGGGCCCCGCGGAACCTGTTGGACACTGCCCACTGCTGGTGATCTGGGCGGCAGGTCCCGCGGTGACTTGGCCTTGGACACCGCCTTGCAGCGGCAACCCGGCGCAACCTCAGCCGAGGTGTGGGGGATGGGCACAGGGGCTTTCCTCTGCTGGGCCTTCGGCACGGAGCGGGCTATCGGCTCCGGCTCGGGGACTTTCTCGGGGGACGCCTCCGGTTCGGGCTTCGGGGCTTTCCACGGCAGCACCTCCGGTCGGCTACGGGCTGCGGCTACAGGTCGGTCCGCCTGGGCAGACATGCTGGGTATCGCTACCGGTTGCGGTGGCTGCGGGCCTAGTGGCGGGGTCACGGCTTCCGGGACGGGTGGCGAGGGAGGTAGCAGGGTGAGAGGGTTTAGACCGGGTCCCGCAGCCGCGATGACCGGCCCTTCAAGGGCATCGGGGCGTGGGTCACTCACCCTCCCTTCTGCAGCTTCCTCCTCGTGTCTCCGCATGGTCGCTATGACATCCGCCATGTCGGTCTCCCACTCCTCCATGAGGAGCTGCATTTTGACCTGCAGCCTCTGGTAGAGCTGCGCGGTCCGGATTTCCACCCACGCCGCGGTTCCAGGCGCGGGGGCTACGGTGCTTCGCGACGGCATCCACATGTTGCTGGCGGCTTCTCCCAGGAACAAGATGGCTGCAGAGTCCTGGCGTCCCCGCTTTTATAGCCGCGGCTACATGCGACTGGTTGCCATTTCGTCCCCCTTAGCCTCTTTCCGGCTCCTCCTCCCTCGGGGCGGGGTTTTGGCCTTCGCGCCTCCGCTACTCGAGAAGACGCTCGAGCAGGAACTTTTCGCGGCAAAGATGGCGGCTTCTGAAATTTTCCGGCCGGACACCTCCGGCGGTAACAAGGCGCACCTCTACCCAACGGCAGAGCGGTAAGATCCTGTTCGTGACGCCAAGTTGTCGCGGGCGGAGGAGGGGACGCTGCGCTCTCCCACTGCTCGGGTCCGGTTGCCACTGCTGCTGCGGCCTCTGCTGCTCGGTGGCTCGAGCGATGGGCCGGATCCCGGGGACTCGAGCGGCGCTCCTCGCCAGTGAGTGAAAAGGGGATTGGTTTTGGGGATTTATTGTCCGTGACGCCACCCACGGTTGTGGTGATTGTGTGGACACCACCGCTGCTCTGTATGGGGATCCCGGGAGCGGTGACAGGGAGCACCTTTGTTGTTATTTCTCCCCTCCGTGGGTAGGGGGTCGGTTGTCCCGGGGCCCGGTGATGGGGTAGGGGTGGATGGCAGGCCGGGTGCGGGCCTGGTGAGGTGCAGGGTCGCGGGGGCAGCGCTGTGCCGCACGGCACGGTGGTACTCACTCAGCCTGAGACGTTGACACAGTTCTCGGTAAAACACACGGCTGGAAAGACGGTTCCCACGGACGGCTGCTGTTGCTTTTCCCCGGTAGTTAACGGTGACTGTCTCTTTCCCTGCACCTAGTACTTCTGTTGGTTGCGATGGGTTCCCACCGGCAACCCGCTCCCCGACTTGGATATGGGCCGGAGGAGCCCCTCTTTGCCCGCAGGCGCTGGCCCTGAGAAACTGGTGCCTTGGCGGTGGCGGTGTCTCTCTCATACGGTTGGACTGTTGCCTTCAATCGGGACTTAGTTGTTTGGAGACCCGGAGGTCCCCTTCACTGACGGATTTGGCAAATTCACGGCGACTCCAAGCCTTGCCGGGATCCGAAAGGCCCCTGCCAATGGTGCTGGCTTCTCCTTGTGTACCGGTCCGGTACCGCCGGGCCACCACCCGTCCACGGTCCTTACGGCACCTCCGATCAGTCTCCACTGCAGACGGTCACCGCCGTCTGCTAACCTTGCTGTCTCAGTCCGGGGCACACACCCGGACCAACTTCATGCTGCTCTGTTACTTTTTCTCTTTCCACTTCAACTCCTCTCACTTGCTCCTCTACCACTCGACTCTCACTTCAACTTCAACTTCAACTAACTGCCTGGTTTTCCCGCCTCCAGGACTGTGAACTCCTCGGTGGGCGGAGCCAACTGCCTGGCCCACCCCCTGGTGTGGACATCAGCCCCTGGAGGAAGGCAACAAGGATTTCAGGTTTAGCTTAGGTGTACCTAACCGGGGTGTAGGGTGTGGTGATGTCATTACCTTTGACCCCTGGCTTGCCCAGGGCGTCACACAGCGAATGACAACAGTGCCGCCCATCAGTGCTGGTGTCACTTATTGCTTTTAGCACCGCCCGCAAAACCAAGAGTCATAAGGGGGCAGTGCTAAAAGTGGTTAGTGACACCAGCGCTGCCTCCTGATGATGCTTTGTTTGAGGGTAGTGCTAGAAGTAATGTGACACCAGCGCTGTCAGTGATGAAAAATAAAACACCTTCAGGGAGTAAATAGATAAAGAGAAATATATGGAATTGTATAATAAAGATAATTACAAAAGTGGTTAGGGTGTAAAGATAGATTGTTAGAAAATACATTTTAGTTGTCAGACAATCCCTTTAATATTTGGATGCACACCCTTTGGAATAAATAACTGCAATCAATCGCTTCCTATAACCTCAACAAGCTTCTTACACCTCTCAACTGGAATTTTGGACCTCTCTTTTTTGTAAACTGCTACTAGGTCTCTCATATTTTAAGGGTTCCTTCTCCCAAGAGCAATTTTAACATCTCTGCACAAGTGTTCCATGGTATTTAGCTCCGGAATCATTGCTGCCTCTTCAGAACTCTCCAGCAATTTGTTTCCATATATTTGTGTGTTCTTCTTGAAGTATGTTTGGCTTCATTGTCCTGCTTGAAGACCCATGATCTAGCATGCAAACCCAGCTTTCTCACACTGGGCACTACATTGCAACCCAAAATCCTCTTCAAAATTCATGATGCCTTGCACACAGTCAATGCACCCAGTGCCAGAAAACAGGAAAAGTCCAGCTCACCATGATAGTACAATTAGGCTGCAGTCTGGAGCACAGAATCGCCTCTGCCAGGACATGTGAAGATACAAAAAAAGTACTTCCTGGCTAAGGATACTGCGACATCCGAAATGCATAGAAAGCTAACTATTACACATTTTAGCAATGCCTCACCTTAATTTTTTTATTCCAATAGAAGACTGAAAGTTTGTGAAGCTCCCTTTTTTTGTACCCTGTGCCAGAGGCAGTAGAACAATCCCAAAACATCTTTGAACCTCTGCCACATTTGACTGTAGGTACTCTGTTCTTTTCTTTGTAGGCCTCATTCTGTTTTTGTTAAAAAGTAGAATCATATGCTTTACCAAAAAATTCTTAGGGGCACTTTGCACACTACGACATCGCAGGTGCGATGTCGGTGGGGTCAAATCAAAAGTGACGCACATCCGGCGTCGCTCTTGACATTGTAGTGTGTAAATCCTTTATGATACGATTAACAAGCGCAAAAGCGTCGTAATCGTATCATTGGTGTAGCGTCGGTCATTTCCATTAATTGGGAAATACCGATGTTACGATGTTGTTCCTCGTTCCTGCAGCAGCACACATCGCTGTGTGTGAAGCCGCAGGAGCGAGGAACATCTCCCACCTGCATCCTGCGGGTCACGCCGGCTATGCGGAAGGAAGGAGGTGGGCGGGATGTTTACGTCCCGCTCATCTCTGCCCCTCTGCTTCTATTGGCTGCCTGCCATGTGACGTCGCTATGACGCCGCACGACCCGTCCCCTTAATAAGGAGGCGGTTCGCCGGCCAGAGCGACGTCGCAGGGCAGGTGAGTGCATGTGAAGCTGGCGTAGCGATAATGTTCGCTACGGCAGCTATGACCATGATATCGCAGCTTCGACGGGGCGGGGACTATCGCGCACGGCATCGCAGCATCGGCTTGCGATGTCGTAGTGTGCAAAGTGCCCCTTAGTGTCATATGTCCACAAGACCCTTTCCCAGAAGGATTTTGTGGCACACACAGATGCACAATGGAAAAATTGAGTTAATATCTCCCCTTTTTTTTCTGGGCCCATCCTTAAAAATATGAAGTCTACTGGGACTGGATACTCTCAAGTGATGAAACCAAGGTACATTAAATGTTTTGGAAACTGATGGCTTAAAAAAAAAGCAATACCTGGTGCCTACAATAAAATATGGTGGTGTCAGTGTCCTTATGTGGGTCTACATGAGTGCTCCTTTTGTTGGGGATCTACATGTCATTGATGGTGTCATGAATTCACAGATGTACTGTTCTATATTGAAAGTAATGTTATCTTCACCCCATTCACTTGGTAGATGTGCACATTTCCAACATGACAATGATCCAAAACACTCATCTAAGGCCACTGTTGAATATTTGAAGAACATGGTGAAAGTAATTCAGTGGCCAAGTATGTCTTCTGATCGGAACCTAACATCTAAGGAGCTTTCTGATGAGATAAGTTGAACTTTGATGTTGATCCAGCATCGAAATTCTAAAAGAAGTAATGCTAAAGAATAGAAAAAGATAGAGGTTGCAGTTTGTCACCAACTTGTTAATTTCATGCCAAGAAGTGCTGTCTTTAAAAATCATGGTGATCATACAAAATACCAGATCAGGGGTCTCAAACACGCAGCCAGCGGGCCGCATGCGGCCCCTCAGGCTGCTTCGTGCGGCCCCCAGGCCCGTGCCGCTGGTCACTATCGCGGCAAGTGCAGGGGCCACACCCACTGTCTGCACTTTATGTCAGATGAATGTGTTGCTGGGGCTGCGCTCTCGCGCCGGCAATACAATCATCTCACATAAATCACTGACAGTGACATTGCAGCTGCCGCGATAGTGAACAGGGGCACGGGCCTGGGGGCCGCACAAAGCAGAGAGGATGCAGCGGAGGGGGCGCGGAACAGGTGAGAAGAATGATGTGTGTGTGTGTGTGTGTGTTGGATGTTAACCCCTTAGCGACCTATGACGTACTGGGTACGTTGTGGTTCCCTGGTACTTAAGGACCCATGACGTACCCAGTATGTCATGGTGAAATCGCGGCCCCGGTGGCTGCGATCGCTGCAAATACCTTAGATTCGGGGAGGAGGGGACCTCAGGAGGGGTGGTGTTTCCTCTCCGGACCTACGGAGGATGTGATTGGCTGAGCGGCGTTCGTCAGCCAATCACAGCCACTAATGTTTCAGCCATTGAAAATCGCTGAAACATTGAAATCCAGCCAAGATCAGTGCAGCTGTAGCACCGATTATTGGCTGGAGCTGGGTGACCTGTGTTTCACCCGCCCCCAGCTCTGATTGGAGAGACTGGCCTTGTGACCAATCTCTCCAATCACTGTGGATCTGGGGCCGCAGACCACTCCCCTCAGCTTCACTCCGGAGTCTATGGAAGGTGAGTGGAGCTGCTGACCCATTACTACAGGATGGGGACAAAGTGCGCATATTACTATGAGATGGGGATAAGGCTTGGGACATTACTATAGGATTGGGACATTACAAGGATGGGCACAATACTATTGGATGGGGACATTATTTCTATAGTATGGGGACATTAGGATAGGGACTAGGATGGGCACATGACTATAGAATGGGGACATGACTATAGGATGGGGACAAGCCTGGGGACATTACTATAGGATGGGCACATTACTATAGGATGGGGACAAGGTAGGCACAGTACTATAGGATGGGGGCATTACTACAGGATGGGGACAAGGTGGGCACATTACTGTAGGATGGGGACATTACTACAAGGGGGCAAGGATGGGAAACATTACTATAGAATAGGGATAATGCTGGGGACATTACCATAGGGTGGGGACAAGGTTGGCACATTACTAAAGGATGGGCACATTACTATAGAATGGGGACAGTACTATAGGATGGGGACATTGCTACAAGGGGACAAGGATAAGGAACATTACTATAAGATGGGGGACAAAGATGGACACATTACTATAGATTGGGGACATTACTATAGGATGGGGACAAGGATGAACACATTACTACAAAATGGGGACAAGGATGGGGAACATTACTTTAGGATGGGGACAAGGATGAGCACATTACTGTGGGATGGGGACTAGGATGGGGCACAATACTACAAGGGGACAAGGATGGGCACGTTACAACAATATGGGGAACATTACTAAAAGATGTTGGTCAAAATTTCTATATAGTGCTAATTGTAAGACTATTAGTTACAAGAAAGGAATAAAATGTAAAAAAAAAAAATGTTTATATTTAAACAAAGATGTGCACGTATAATGAACAAGTGAAAATGTTCAAAATCAGTGATCCCAAGGTGTGTAAAAAAAAAAAAAAATATATATATATATATATATATATATATATACAGTTAGGGCCATAAATATTTGGACAGTGACACAATTTTCGCGAGTTGGGCTCTGCATGCCACCACATTGGATTTGAAATGAAACCTCTACAACAGAATTCAAGTGCAGATTGTAACGTTTAATTTGAAGGTTTGAACAAAAATATCTGATAGAAATTGTAGGAATTGTACACATTTCTTTACAAACACTCCACATTTTAGGAGGTCAAAAGTAATTGGACAAATAAACGAAACCCAAACAAAATATTTTTATTTTCAATATTTTGTTGCGAATCCTTTGGAGGCAATCACTGCCTTAAGTCTGGAACCCATGGACATCACCAAACGCTGGGTTTCCTCCTTCTTAATGCTTTGCCAGGCCTTTACAGCCGCAGCCTTCAGGTCTTGCTTGTTTGTGGGTCTTTCCGTCTTAAGTCTGGATTTGAGCAAGTGAAATGCATGCTCAATTGGGTTAAGATCTGGTGATTGACTTGGCCATTGCAGAATGTTCCACTTTTTTGCACTCATGAACTCCTGGATAGCTTTGGCTGTATGCTTGGGGTCATTGTCCATATGTACTATGAAGCGCCGTCCGATCAACTTTGCGGCATTTGGCTGAATCTGGGCTGAAAGTATATCCCGGTACACTTCAGAATTCATCCGGCTACTCTTGTCTGCTGTTATGTCATCAATAAACACAAGTGACCCAGTGCCATTGAAAGCCATGCATGCCCATGCCATCACGTTGCCTCCACCATGTTTTACAGAGGATGTGGTGTGCCTTGGATCATGTGCCGTTCCCTTTCTTCTCCAAACTTTTTTCTTCCCATCATTCTGGTACAGGTTGATCTTTGTCTCATCTGTCCATAGAATACTTTTCCAGAACTGAGCTGGCTTCATGAGGTGTTTTTCAGCAAATTTAACTCTGGCCTGTCTATTTTTGGAATTGATGAATGGTTTGCATCTAGATGTGAACCCTTTGTATTTACTTTCATGGAGTCTTCTCTTTACTGTTGACTTAGAGACAGATACACCTACTTCACTGAGAGTGTTCTGGACTTCAGTTGATGTTGTGAACGGGTTCTTCTTCACCAAAGAAAGTATGCGGCGATCATCCACCACTGTTGTCATCCGTGGACGCCCAGGCCTTTTTGAGTTCCCAAGCTCACCAGTCAATTCTTTTTTTCTCAGAATGTACACGACTGTTGATTTTGCTACTCCAAGCACGTCTGCTATCTCTCTGATGGATTTTTTCTTTTTTTTCAGCCTCAGGATGTTCTGCTTCACATCAATTGAGAGTTCCTTAGACCGCATGTTGTCTGGTCACAGCAACAGCTTCCAAATGCAAAACCACACACCTGTAATCAACCCCATACCTTTTAAGTACTTCATTGATTACAGGTTAACGAGGGAGACGCCTTCAGAGTTAATTGCAGCCCTTAGAGTCCCTTGTCCAATTACTTTTGGTCCCTTGAAAAAGAAGAGGCTATGCATTACAGAGCTATGATTCCTAAACCCTTTCTCCGATTTGGATGTGAAAACTCTCATATTGCAGTTGGGAGTGTGCACTTTCAGCCCATATTATATACATAATTGTATTTCTAAACATGTTTTTGTAAACAGCTATAATAACAAAACTTGTGTCACTGTCCAAATATTTCTGGACCTAACTGTATATATATATATATATATATATATATAGATAGATATATATCTATATATATATATATATATATATCTATATATATATATATATATATATATATTATATATGGTACCAATAAAAATGTCACTTTGTCCTGCAAAGAATGCGGCCCCCCACGTTATTTTTTTCCTCTGTGCGGCCCATACACCCAGCCGAGTTTGAGACCCCTGTACTAGATGTAGTAGTTTTTGCTGTGGGGTGTATTTGTGACACCCTGGACTATCAGGTCATCACAGGGTACTGCACAAGCTGCCTTTCCATGCAGCATTCCGTCTCCCTCTTGGTTTTGGGTCCCTACTTAAGTGGTGTTGCCTCTACCAGCAAATCAAAATCCTAGAGACACCCTGCATCACACCCACCTGACACACCAGTGGACGGCTTGAGAGGAATAGAGTCACCCACCTGGGGAGTCAGGGAGGGGAGGGGAGGTTTGTAGAGAGTCGAGTAGAGTCAGTGAGAGGAGAAGGAGGTGGAAAGTAGCCCTCAAGCTGAGAGGAGCTCAGAGGAAGTCGGGAGTGGGGACTCCCAAAGTAACTGCCTAGGTTGCAGACGGTGGTCTGGACCTAGAGGAGTCGGACCCCCGGTCGCAGGGGATTGTGTCAAGGTGCTCGGACCCGTTGAGGAGGACGGCCGTCAGACTGGCCCTGTCACCGGTCTGGGACCGAAGGCACGACGGGGTACACGGACCCTAGGTCGGAGAATAGCTTCAGGCAACCTGACAATTCACCTGAGGAGAACGGAGCCTTCACGATCCGTTCCCATCTGCTCCAGAATCGGGGCATTAGTGCAACGAGGGGGATAGGACTTTCCAACCAAAATGGTCCAGAAAATCCCAAGCGTGAGCCCTGAGAGCAAGCTCCCTTACTTAACCATAGTAGGGAGCGGGGCCCGGCTAGTTCCAAGCTACTGGGCCATCAAGTTGAAGTCTAAACTAAGTGCCAGGAGGCAGGTCACGGACCACCAGGCAGCACCACTTGGGGACGAGATCCAGACGAGTTCCCCTCAGCGGTAGCGGAACTCAAAGACTTGGTTTACCCGGTTGTCGGTGTCTGCTTATGAACTGAGTGAGTACGAGAGTGGCCCCTTCATTCCCACGGCAATTCACCCTTCAGTGACTCCTGGGGCATCCCCTACCTGTTGAGGGTTCCAACACCTTGCTGCCCCTTTCCATCATCCTGGGGTACTCCCAACAGCAGCGGTGGTACTCCTAATTACCACACACCACGAGTGGCATCACGAACTATAACTCCCCTGTAAATACCCCCCTTTTCATTCGAGTGGCCACACGACCCCTGGGTCTGGAGACCCTTGAGCCACAGCGAACCCGGATCCGAGTAGCTTGGCTGCTTCCACGGGGGCGGTACATATTCATTTTGCAAGTAGTAATTTTAGCACTGAACATTTTGTAATGAAAATTATATTGTGAAAGCACTACTCCATTTCTTTTAGCACTGGAGTGGTGCTTCTAATTTAACGTCCCCAAGAATTGTCATATACTTACCGTCGGCGTCTTCACCTTTTATCAGAGCCGGTCCTGAGGTGCCATCTCATGACTGCAACTTCTGACTGGCCGGAAGTCAGAGGTAACAATCACAAACTTTCAATGCAAGTTTATGATAATCAGAACGAGGGTCTCATCGACTGGCTTTGAAAAGTAACCGCTGGCTTGATCCTGCAAACACTGGATAGATCCAGTGCTGGAGACCTGCAGGAGTGCTGATAATAGAAGATGAAGACTGCAGCAGGTGAGACTAAAGGCCCCGTCACACTAAGCAACATCGCTAGCAACATCGCTGCTAACGAACAACTTTTGTGACGTTGCTAGCGATGTTGCTGTGTGTGACATCCAGCAACAACCTGGCCCCTGCTGTGAGGTCGTTGGTTGTTGCTGAATGTCATGGGCCATTTTTTAGTTGTTGCTGTCCCGCTGTGAAGCACAGATCGCTGTGTGTGACAGCGAGACAGCAACAACTAAATGTGCAGGCAGCAGGAGACGGCTTCTGCGGAGGCTGGTAACCACAGTAAACATCGGGTAACCAAGAAGCCCTGTCCTTGGTTACCCGATATTTACCTTCGATACCAGCCTCCCCCGCTCTCACTGTCAGTGCCGGCTCCTGCTCTGTGCACATGTAGCTAGCTGCAGGACACATCGGGTTAATTAACCCGATGTGTGCTGTAGCTAGGAGAGCAGGGAGCCAGCGCTAAGCAGTGTGCACTGCTTCCTGCTCTGTGCACATTTAGCTGCAGCACACATCGGGTAATTAACCCGATGTGTGCTGTAACTAGGAGAGCAAGGAGCCAGCGCTAAGCGGTGTGCGCTGCTCCCTGCTCTGTGCACATTTAGCTGCAGCATACATCGGGTAATTAACCCGATGTGTGCTGTAGCTAGGAGAGCAAGGAGCCAGCGCTCAGTGTGCGCTGCTTCCTGCTATCTGCACGTGTAGCTCCGTGCGGTGGTAACCAAGGTAAATATCGGGTTGGTTACCGATATTTACCTTAGTTACCAAGCGCAGCATCTTCCACGCGGCGCTGGGGGCTGGTCACTGGTTGCTGGTGAGCTCACCAGCAACTCGTGTAGCCACGCTCCAGCGATCCCTGCCAGGTCAGGTTGCTGGTGGGATCGCTGGAGCGTCGCAGTGTGACATCTCACCAGCAACCTCCTAGCAACTTACCAGCGATCCCTATCATTGTTGGGATCGCTGGTAAGTTGCTTAGTGTGACGGTACCTTAAGGAAGGGAATTTAGATTAGAAACACACGCTGTATAATTAAAAAAAAAAAAAAAAGCTGGAATGTTGCCTTAAGCTCACTTTAATGTTGTGTGTTAAAAAAATGTTCTATGAAACGCTGTCTTGCCAAAATTATGGAAATTATTCTCGTGTTTAGTGAGATATTGATTAAAATCTTACTTTTCAAAAGGGGTGTACTCATTTATGCTGAGCATTGTGTATTGAACGTCAATAGTTGGCAATTGCAAAGGGAGCTGCCAGCAGTGAATCTTGATGATTTGCCCAAACGCATTCAATGTGGCAGAATATTCCTGAGACAGTCATTAATAACCTCATTTATAGCATGCAGGACCAAATATTTTGCATGTGGCGCTCATATTTTATATTGACTAAATTGAGAATTTTTGAAAATGTTGTTTCCATTTCTTCGTCATTTGCATATAATTAAAGTGTTTATTGATCTTGTGATTTTCCTAAATCAAAGTCTTTCATTTCTTGGTGTTGCACGTTAAACTTCGAGGAGTGTAAATCCTATAATAAGAATTGCCTGATTGGAAGAGTAGATGGAGATAACTTAATACCATGGCCTGTAGATGAGGTGGCGTCGAACTCAAGGAACCAATATTAATGTTTGTTTGTACTGTGATTCTGAGTTGGACTGAGTCAATGATAGTGGTGCTGAGGCTGGAGATGCTGTATGCACTTTCAGCTGTTGTCCCAGATAACACAGTGAATAAACAACTCACCTTTACCAGTATAGAGATCTATATCTTGTGATGCTTGCTGCGACTATTCGGGAATATCATTATTAAAATTTAGAACAATATGCTGTTTTTTGAGAAAAATAGATAGTATTTAAACTATGTGGATCCTTTGGGGCCAATTTTAATACTTAAGAGGACCTTTGACTAGTTTTAGCAAGATAGAGGCTGCAGAGATCAATAAAACATTTTTTTATTTGTTTTATCTTATCTCTGCTGCAGATGTAGTACCCAGGAACATGGGATACTTAGTTCCGGGCAGTACAGGTTTTGGGGAAATCATGGTGGTGGCCATTACCCGGTTCCGTGCCCTGGCCCTTTTTGTAATGGGGATATTTATGTGGCGCCCTGGACAAGCCAGGTCGTCACAGAACAGCACCAACACACCCCACACTCCCGGTCAGGCACACCGAAGTCAGACAAAACCCCTTGTTGCCTTCCTCCAGGGGCTTATGTCCACACCAGGGGGTGGGCCAGGCGGTTGGCCCCGCCCACCGAGGAGTTCACAGTCCTGGAGGCGGGAAAAGTAAGGAGATTAGGTTTGGAAGTGGAAGTGGAAGGAGGAAAGTGGCAGTTAAGCAGCCTGAAGTTGGTCCGGGTGTGTGGCCCGGACAGATCAGCAAGGTTGGCAGACGGTGGTGACCATCTGCAGGAGTGGCCTATTGGAGCTAGCCGTAAGGACCGTGAACGGGCGGTGGCCCGGTGGTACCGGACCGGTACGCAAAAAGAAGCCAGCACCATCCGGCAGGGGCTTACGGACCCCGGCAAGGCTAGGAGTCGCCGTGAATTTGCCAAATCCGTTAGCGAAGGGAACCTCCTAGGTTTCCCAGCAGCCAAGTCCCGACAGAAGGCAACAGTCCAACCGAGAGAGGGAAACACAGTCACCGCCAAGGCTAAAGTTCCCAGGGCCAGAGCCTGCGGGCAAAAGGGGCTCCTTCAGCACCCATCCAAGCTGGGGAGCGGGTTACCGGTGGGAACCCATTGGAACCGTACACGTTACACAGGTGCAGGGAAAGGTAGTCACCATCAACCTGCCGGGAGGAGAAACACCGCAGCCGTCTGTGGGACCCATCCATCCAGCCGTGTGTTTTACCGAGAACTGTGTCCTCATCATTGGCTGAGCGGCACAGCGCTGCCCCCGCGACCCTGCACCTCACCAGGCCCCGTAGCCCGCCTGTTATCCATCCCTACCCCATCACCGGGCCCCAGGACAACCAACCCCCTACCCATGGAGGGGAGAACTAACATCCAGGCTGCTCCCTGTCATCGCTCCCGGGTTCCCCCATCCAGAGCAGCGGTGGTGTCACCAATCTCACCACAACTGTGGGTGGCGTCACGGACAATATCCAATCCCCACAATCAATCCCCATCCTTTTCACTCACGGGCGAGGAGCGCCGCTCGAGTCCCGGGGATCCGGCCCACCGCTCGAGCCACCACCGAGCAGCGGCAGCAGCAGCCGGACCCGAGCAGTGGGAGAGCGTAGCGTCCCATCCTCCGCCCGCGACAACTTGGCGTCACAAACAGGATCTTACCGCTCTGCCGTCTGGTAGAGGTGCGCCTTGTTACCGCCGGAGGTGTCCGGCCGAAAAATTGGAGAAGCCGCCATCTTGGGCGCGAAAAATTCCCGCTCGAGCGTCTCCTCGAGTAGTGGAGGCACGAAGGCCGAAGCCCCGCCCCTGTAGAGGAGGAGCCGAAAAGAGACTAAGGGGGACTGATGGCGTCTGGCCGCATCTAGCCCGTGGCTATAAAAGCAGGGACGCCAGGACCCTGCGGCCATCTTGTTGCTGGTTCCTGGAAGAGGCCGCCAGAGCCATGTTCATGCCGTCCCGAAGCACCGTAGCCCCCGCGCCTGGAACCGCGGCGTGGGTGGAGATCCGGACCGCGCAGCTCCAACAACGGCTGCAGGTCAAGATGCAGCTCCTCTTGGAGGAGTGGGAGGCCGACATGGCGGAGGTTGTAGCGACCGTGCGGAGACGCGAGGAAGAGGGAGCTTCGGAAGGGAGGGTGAGTGACCCACGCCCCTGTGCCCCTAGTGGGTCGGTCATCGCGGCCGAGGGACCCGGTCCACACCCGCTTGCCCAGCTACCTCCATCGCTACCCGTACTGGCCGCCGCGCCCCCGCCACTAGGCCCTCTACCCCCACAACCAGTAGCGGTACCCCGCATGTCCGCCCAGGCGGATCGGCCTGTAACCGGAGCCCGTGACCGACCAGAGTCACTACCCTGGAAGGTGCAGAAGCCTGAGCCGGAGGCATCCCCAGAAACTTCCTCCGAGCTGGAGCCGACAGGCCGCTCCGTGCAGAAGGCCCGGCGGAAGAGGACCCCTGTGCCCATCCCCCACACCTCGGCTGAGGTTGCGCCGGGTTGCCGCTGCAGGGCAGCGCCCCAGGCCAAGTCACCGTGGGACCTTCCACCCAGATTGCCAGTGGTGGGCAGTGTCCAGGAGGTCTCGCAGGGCCCGACCCGTGCGCTGGAGCTCGCAGCAGCTCCGTATTGGGACAGGGAACCGACACCGCTGGGCCCAGACATTGCCGAGAGAGAGAGGAAGAAGGCGGAGTTGGTGGCCCGTACGATCCGGGAGAAAGAGAGCCTCCATCAAGCGACTTTCCGTGTCTGGGGCCCCCTGTATGAAGGGCAGGTGAGGTGGTTTGATGTCCGCCGGGGCTATGGCTTTATATATGAGCCGGGCCTGGAGGCTGAAGTCTTTATAGCCCGGCGGGATGTTAATGCCCACCTGCCGGAGGAGCACCCAGGCCGCAACCTGATGCCAGGAGACCTGGTGCAGTACACCCGGCACTGCGGGGAGAGGGGGTGGTTTGCGTTGGACGCAAAGCTGAGGGGCAGCCAAGAGGCCCGAGTGTATACCGCGCCCCCTCCCCCGACCGACGACGAAGAATCAGAGTGATGGCAGCGGAGTCCCATTGCAATTGTCCCCGTTGGGACCACCAGTGTTGAAAGTACCGTTTAAAAGTTGAAAATGAATGATCAAAATGATAACCGAAGATTCACCTGATTGAAGCCTTGATTCGCACCGGTCGTTGCCGGCAACTGGTCCCCGTTGGGACCCCTTACAAACCACTGCGTAGGAACTACTACGGACAAGCCCAAGAACTGGCAGGGCAACCACGAACTTGTGGTCTGTAAATAAAAATGATGTTTTTATGGCTAAACCGTTACCGCCTCCGGAGAGGCTGATTTGGAGGATGGGCCTGGAGGGAAGTGATAGCCCAGGCCTGCCACTACCGCAACCGGTGGCAATCCTCTGGAGGTTTCAGGGGTTCCCCATGGACGTGGGTCCCCTGAAAAGGACAGAACCCGCTCGGGTAACTTGTGCTGAACTGGGGTCAAGGGGTGCTGCCTGTTTGCTTAGGGGCAACATAAGGGCCAGGTTGCTTGGGTGGGAGAGAGCGGAAGCCGTTACCGTTTAGCAACGCTTAAGTAACCATGCCTCCCGATGTGGGAAGATGTTATAATTGTAACCTGTTGACCGTTTATCTTTTTCAGTTTGTGAAAATAAAACCGGTGATGGACGGGCAGCCCGCAGACGGTCTGCATTTTACTAAGGGGGAATGTGGCGCCCTGGACAAGCCAGGTCGTCACAGAACAGCACCAACACACCCCACACTCCCGGTCAGGCACACCAAAGTCAGACAGAAACCCTTGTTGCCTTCCTCCAGGGGCTGATGTCCACACCAGGGGGTGGGCCAGGTGGTTGGCCCCGCCCACCGAGGAGTTCACAGTCCTGGAGGCGGGAAAAGTAACGAGATTAGGTTTGGAAGTGGAAGTGGAAGGAGGAAAGTGGCAGTTAAGCAGCCTGAAGTTGGTCCGGGTGTGTGGCCCGGACAGATCAGCAAGGTTGGCAGACGGTGGTGACCGTCTGCAGGAGTGGCCTATTGGAGCTAGCCGTAAGGACCGTGGACAGGCGGTGGCCCGGACAAGTACGCAAAGAGAAGCCAGCACCATCCGGCAGGGGCTTACGGGCCCCGGCAAGGCTAGGAGTCGCCGTGAATTTGCCAAATCCGTTAGCGAAGGGAACCTCCTGGGTTTCCCAGCAGCCAAGACCCGACAGAAGGCAACAGTCCAACCGAGAGAGGGAAACACAGTCACCGCCAAGGCTAAAGTTCCCAGGGCCAGAGCCTGCGGGCAAAAGGGGCTCCTTCAGCACCCATCCAAGCTGGGGAGCGGGTTACCGGTGGGAACCCATTGGAACTGTACACGTTACACAGGTGCAGGGAAAGGCAGTCACCATCAACCTGCCGGGAGGAGAAACACCGCAGCCGTCTGTGGGACCCGTCCATCCAGCCGTGTGTTTTACTGAGAACTGTGTCCTCATCATTGGCTGAGTGAGTACCACAGTGCCGTGCGGCACAGCGCTGCCCCCGCGACCCTGCACCTCACCAGGCCCCGTAACCCGCCTGCTATCCATCCCTACCCCATCACCGGGCCCCGGGACAACCAACCCCCTACCCACGGAGGGGAGAACTAACATCCAGGCTGCTCCCTGTCATCGCTCCCGGGATCCCCCGTCCAGAGCAGCGGTGGTGTCACCAATCTCACCACAACCGTGGGTGGCGTCACGGACAATATCCAATCCCCACAATCAATCCCCACCCTTTTCACTCACGGACGAGGAGCGCCGCTCGAGTCCCCGGGATCCGGTCCACCGCTCGAGCCACCACCGAGCAGCGGCAGCAGCAGCCGGACCCGAGCAGTGGGAGAGTGCAGCGTCCCCTCCTCCGCCCGCGACATTTATAGGGGAGCATAAGATAATGTTCACATGTGACGCCACTTGCGGTGTTGCAGCTAAATGTAGGGAGCCGTCGCTGCAGAATGGGGCTGGTGGTATTGGCAGCTAGAATGGTGAACTCTCCGCAAGTAGGGTTTTGCCCCAGAGGGTTTATGGTGCAGTCGGTGTCGGAAGAAGGTAGTCCACACAGGTGTTCAGTGCAACTGGTTTACTCACTGCTGGTAGATGTTGGATGATTGCCCGAGGCCGGCTGGTTTCACCTAAAGGTCCCCTTCGTCCCAGTGCCAGTTTATTTCTCTGGTACCTGTCTCCCCTGCAGATGCCAGCTGAGAGATCTGTGTGACCTGGGTTGAGGATCAGAGCTGTGCCTCATTACAGCTCTTATTATGTCACACAATAAAAAACAATTCTCACCTTCTCTCTTTGACTTTTGAATGCACATACCTCCCAACTTTTGAAAAACAAAAAGAGAACAGAAATTTGCAGTGGCAAATTTGTGAACATGGCCTAAATGTCCAACAACAGGGATGTGATTTAATGAAATCTCCTCTCGCTGTGAGTCTAAACATGTTGTTGAAATGTGCTGTTTGGTACTTTTTTCTTTATAAGCTTTTATATGAATCCTGAAAAAAATGCAGGTAAAAAAATAAAAATGCCATTGCATCTTTAAGCACAGAATCTAAGCTTTTTTATACTATAAAATGCAGCAAACACCCAATAATCAGAGACGGTTGTTATTGCATTGTTTTTATGCCATTTACCAATTACCATAAATAATCTGATCACTGTGTTGTACGGCTCGTTACAATTACATGGACACCAAATATGTATATGTTATTTGCTGATTTGTGATATTTATTATTAAAAATGTCATTATTGTAATTATTATTTTATAAATTTTATAGGAAGAAAAAAAATGTATTTTATTATCCCTCTAGAATACATGGACATAGAAATACACTGCTATGTGCAGATGTATCTCTATGAATTAGTATAATCTGCTTGGGAAGGCAGAGCCTGCAATGCAGCTTCAAGTATAAAAAAATCTCCCTGTGATATCATTGCAGCCTGTGGTCCATGGCTTAAGCTGTTGCTTGCAAGTGTAAGGCTAGGGCCCCACTTTGCGTTTTTAACCTGCGTTTCCGTAGCGTTTTGAGCTGCAGCGTTTTATGGCCAAATGGCTTGCATTTTGTTTTTCCATGTTATCCTATGGAAATTGTGAATTTTCTGATTACACTTTGCGTTTCAAAAAGCTGCGTTTAATTTGCATATCTTGGGGCAAAAACCATGCGTTCAAAGAAGCAATATGTCAATTATTTTTGCCATTTTGGGTGCGTTTTGCTAACATTGAAGTCTATGAGAAATGGCAAAAACCAAGATTCCAGCAAATTCCTGCGTTTTACCTGCTTTTCCAGTGCAGAAAACTTGTGTTTTGGACTTCAAAAACGCATGCTTTTTGGACATCAAAATAATGATTTCATATGTCTCTTTACACAAACACATAGTCCAACAATTAAAAATAAGAATTTTAATAAATTATTGCGATTTTTCTATTAAATATCATATTACCGCTATAATTTCATTAAATTAATCTATTTTCATTATTTTTCACAAATAAGCATGCGTTTTCAGCGCTAAATTTCTGAAAAAGGCAACTTTGGTCAAATCAATTAAGCCAAAAACGTGCGTTCTGAACTGCAAGTAGGAGAACGCAAAGTGGAGCCCTAGCCTAAAGGTTAAGGGTTCAAGTTCCAGGGAGATGCACAAAAAAAGAAGAAAAATGCATTCTTGCAATTTTATAAAAATTATTTTAAGTAGTTTTATAGGAACAAAAAATTTGCCTTTTTCTTCACCTCTAGAATACAAGCACTTAGAAATGCACTGCTCTATACAGATGTATCTCTATGTACCTGTATAATCTGCTTCTCGGTTCACTGGCTGCAATACATCTCAAGATTACCAAACTCTTTTTTTTTTATCTGTGCTGCGGCTCATAACTAGAGCTGCTGACTACAAATGTAGCATTTACCAGTTTGATTTTGGGTAGATCAGAGCAGAAAATAAATATTTTATTTATGTATATGGGGAAACATTCTGGCCCACTCACAAGGAGGAGGAGCAATGGAAACCTGTATTTAAGTACAAAAAAATGTCCCCCAAACATGAAGGCAGGGTTTTGTGATTCTTGTTATTCTGCTCCTACATTGGAGGAAATTCAAGACAGAAATACATTTCATAGAAAATGTAGGTAAAATGATCTATTATGGCACAGATCTAAGAAAAAATGCTTTATTGCTATCATTTCTGTCTTTTGCCCTGCAGTAAGCTGATCGATTTACAGGGGCAGGTAAACCAAATTTGCCTATGCCCTCGATCTTATACCTAAAACATCTTACTGGCTAAAAAGAACGAATTTTGCAATGTATGGGTTTTATATTTCTATGATATACATTAAATAACACTTAAGCCCCATATAAATATACCTCTTGGAAAAGCACAACGTTTAAAGCGACTAATGTGGTATTTAGAAATCCTCAAGATAGAAAGATTGCTTGGTTATATGATTTAATGGATTAACGGCACAGGTTATCTTCTGCAGTATTACTAGGAAATGCAATTTCAACCTAATAATAGGGTATCAGCATTTATTTTCTGGGTGATTTAAAGATTTTCCCAGACTTGTGTCCTTCGGCACAGAAATACAGAAAGTGAAAGAACTTTTTGTACTGACACTTTGCATATTATGTAAGAAATAATATATTAATAATATAAAGTGCACATATAAAAGTATTATATCTCAGGTTGAGTAGATTTATTCTGATCACTGAGCTCCAAGGTAACGTCTAATCTTCTCTTATTATTTAGTACATTATTCTTTGTAATACATTGCTGCATAATCTCTTTTCAAAGGTCTGTTGCCTCTGAGGTGCGTAGTATGTTATGTAAAATGACATGAAAGGCACCTATTTTGATCTATTCTTCTATGTATAAGCGATGGGGCTTCCGACATAAGAATGTAATAGTGGATGGCTTACAGTCCTATGTAATATATACTAACACTTGTAGCATCATTGGGAATATGGGGACCATCGTGAAAAACAACGAAAAAGAAAACAACTAAAGTTTGCATCTGTCACCTATCCTGTACATATTGTCAAGATAAGCCATAAATGTTGCACAGCTTTGGGTCCTATCACTGGGACACACATCTATTTGGAGAATGGCCAAAATTACATGCTGTTGGGAATGGAAAAGTAACCACTCATGTCCAGCTCTCACCATCATTTCTTTGGGAGCATTGAAAATTGCGGAGCGCTCATGTATGGCAATGTTCAGACCTCCCATAGAAATGAATTTAAAGAATACTTATCAATAGCGATGATCGAATACCTCAAATATTCGGCTTTATGAATATCCGATGACTAGGTCACCGCTATGCGAATATTCGATGCGCAATGTAAGTCTATGGGAAGAATGAATAGTTCCGAATAGTTGTTATTCGGGTTTCCCATAGACTTACATTGCACATCGAATATTCGCGAATAGTTGAATAGCAGCGACCTATTTGGCAAATA
This sequence comes from Anomaloglossus baeobatrachus, assembly GCF_048569485.1. Taxonomy (NCBI): domain Eukaryota; kingdom Metazoa; phylum Chordata; class Amphibia; order Anura; family Aromobatidae; genus Anomaloglossus; species Anomaloglossus baeobatrachus. The sequence goes on from NC_134355.1 coordinate 295,021,195, forward strand.
TTCACGAAGCCAAATGTTTGAGGTATTCGATCATCCCTACTTATCAACAATCTTGGGCTGCTCTTTTTATTTAGAAAAATATCTCCCAGATTGGTTATTTTATTAGATATATGTATCAAAAGTACTCATAAGTAGCCCTAATGCTTCCCCAAAGGACCTGATTTTCTACAAAAGTCAGACCTGAACTTCACGACCCATGACAGATATATCCGTCATGGATAGTGTGAGGTTAATCCCCGCCCCCTGCCCTGGGCAGGACGCGGCGATCCATGCACATATTAGCTGTTTTTAACAGCTAACATGTGCGCCTGCAAGTTACAAGTGGAATCGCGTCCTCCTGCAACTTTTAACCCCTTACATCTCGCTGCCAAAATCTGGCAGCGAGATGTATATGCGCAGGGCCATTACTTTCACTTACTGCCGCCCCCACCGGACGTCACGTGCGTGATCACGTGACTTTTGGTGGTTGCCATGGTAGCACAGAGTCATGTGATGACGCCTGTAGGTAACATGAGTCACTTTCAGTTTCACTTGGCCCAGAGTCAAGTGAAGCAGAAAGTGAGCATATCTGCTGTTTACAGCTGTGTAGCTGTAATCCGCAGATAGGGCAGAGCGATTGGATTGTTGATCCATATAGCCCCCTAGGGGGACTAGTAAAATAAAAAAAAAGTAAAAAAAAGTTTTAAAAAATAAAAATGAAAAAAATACCTGAAAGTTCAAATCACCCCCCTTTCACCCCATTGAAAATTAAAGGGTTAAAAAAATATACACATATTTGGTATCGCCGCATTCAGAAATGCCCGATCTATCAAAATATAAATTCAATTAATCTGATTGGTAAATGGAGTAGCGACAAAAAAATTCCAAACGCCAAAATTACGTTTTTTGGTCGCCGCAAGTTTTACGCTAAATGCAGTAACAGGCAGGGCCGTATTTGCCACTAGGCACCCGTGCGGGGGGCGGCACTTTCTGGCAGCAAAAAACAAAAAAATATATAATTTTCTTTTTTTTTTCTTACATCCCCGCCCCTCGCCCCTCCCTCCATTACACTCGGCTGTGTTCGGGGGGGGGGGGGGGGTTGAGAGGGAGGAGAGGTGCACTTCTGTCTATTTAAATACACGGCAGGCGCCAGGCATAGTGAGCTGATTAACCCCGGAAGTTCCATCGCCTGCACTTCCGGGGTCAGAGGCGCGCGGGCGCGCCAATCAGCTCACTGCCCCGTGCTGCAGCGTCCAATGCTGCAGACGACACACGCCGCGGAGGTTGACGCCTCTGAAGCTGGAGCCAGCCAGAAGAGGATAATCACCAGAGCAGTGCAGCGGGCACCGGAGCAGGTAAGGCAGAGCCTAGAATGTATGGGCACCTTACAGGTTAGTTGATGATCGTTGCGATGCCTCTTTTTGTCCACTATAATCATGCAAGGGGAGGCTGGGGGGAGAGAGGCTGAGGCTGAGGGAGGCTGGGAAAAGAGAGAGGCTGGGGGGAGGCTGGGAAGAGAGACAGGCTGGGGGAGGCTGGGAATAGAGAGAGGCTGGGGGGAGGCTGGGAAGAGAGAGAGGCTGGGGGGAGGCTGGGAAGAGAGAGAGGCTGGGGGGATGCTGGGAAGAGAGAGAGGCTGGGGGGAGGCTGGGAAGAGAGAGAGGCTGGGGGGAGGCTGGGAAGAGAGAGGCTGAGGGGAGGCTGGGAAGAGAGAGAGGCTGGGGGGAGGCTGCGAAGAGAGAGGCTGGGAAGAGGGAGGCTGGGGGGAGGCTGGGAAGAGAGAGGCTGGGGTGAGGCTGGGAAGAGAGAGGCTGGGGGGAGGCTGGGAAGAGAGAGGCTGGGGGGAGGCTGGGAAGAGAGAGAGGCTGGGGGAGGCTGGGAAGAGAGGCTGAGGCTGGGGGGAGAGAGGCTGGGGGGGAGGCTGGGGGAGAGTGAGGCTGGGGGGGAGGCTGGGGGGAAAGAGACGCTGAGGCTGGGGGGAGAGAGAGGCTGAGGCTGGGGGGAGAGGCTGAGGCTGGGGGGGAAGGCTGGGGGGAGAGAGAGGCTAAGGCTGGGGGGGAGGCTGGGGGGAGAGAGAGGCTGAGGCTGGGGGGAGAGAGAGGCTGAAGCTGGGGGGGGAGGCTGGGGGGAGAGGGAGGCTGGGGGGAGAGAGAGGCTGAGGCTGGGGGGGAGAGAGAGAGGCTGAGGCTGGGGGAGGCTGGGAGGAGAGAGGCAGATGCTGGGGGAGGCTGGGAGGAGAGAGGCTGAGGCTGGGGGAGGCTGGGAGGAGAGAGGCTGAGGCTGGGGGAGGCTGGGAGGAGAGAGGCTGATGCTGGGGGAGGCTGGGAGGAGAGAGGCTGATGCTGGGGGAGGCTGGGAGGAGAGAGGCTGATGCTGGGGGAGGCTGGGAGGGGGAGGCTGATGCTGAGGGAGGCTGATGCTGGGGGAGGCTGGGAGGGGGAGGGTGAGGCTTGGAGGAGGGAAGCTGATGCTGAGGGAGACTTGGAGGAGGGAGGCTGATGCTGAGGGAGGAGGGAGGCTGATGCTGAGGGAGGAGGGAGGCTGATGCTGGGGGAGGCTGGGAGGAGGGAGGCTGATGCTGGGGCAGGCTGGGAGGAGGGAGGCTGATGCTAGGGGAGGCTGGGAGGAGGGAGGCTGATGCTGGGGGAGGCTGGGAGGAGGGAGGCTGATGCTGGGGGAGGCTGAGAGGAGGGAGGCTGATTCTGGGGGAGGCTGGGAGGAGGGAGGCTGATGCTGGGGGAGGCTGGGAGGAGGGAGGCTGATGCTGGGGGAGGCTGGGAGGAGGGAGGCCGATGCTGGGGGAGGTTGGGAGGAGGGAGGCTGATGCTGGGGGAGGTTGGGAGGAGGGAGGCTGAGGCTGGGAGGAGAGAGGCTGAGGCTGGGGGAGGCTGAGGCTGGGGGAGGCTGGGAGGAGAGAGGCTGATGCTGGGGGAGGCTGGGAGGGGGAAGGTGAGGCTTGGAGGAGGGAGGCTGATGCTGAGGGAGGCTGGGAGGAGGGAGGCTGATGCTGGGGGAAGCTGGGAGGAGGGAGGCTGATGCTGGGAAGAGGGTGGCTGATGCTGGGGGAGGCTGGGAAGAGGGTGGCTGATGCTGGGGGAGGCTGGGAAGAGGGTGGCTGATGCTGGGGGAGGCTGGGAAGAGGGTGGCTGATGCTGGGGGAGGCTGGGAAGAGGGTGGCTGATGCTGGGGGAGGCTGGGAGGGGGAGGGGGAGGCTTGGAGGAGGGAGGCTGATGCTGAGGGAGGCTGGGAGGCTGACGCTGGGGGAGGCTTGGAGGAGGGAGGCTGGAAGGAGGGGGGCTGGGAGGCTGGGAGGAGGGAAGCTGATGCTGGGGGAGGCTGGGAGGAGGGAGGCTGATGCTGGGGGAGGCTGGGAGGAGGGAGGCTGATGCTGGGGGAAGCTGGGAGCAGGGAGGCTGATGCTGGGGGAGGCTGGGAGGAGAGAGGTTGATGCTGGAGGAGGCTCATGCTGGGGGAGGCTGGGAGGAGAGAGGCTGATGCTGGAGGAAGCTCATGCTGGGGGAGGCTGGGAGGAGGGAGGCTGATGCTGGGGTAAGCTGGGAGCAGGGAGGCTGATGCTGAGGGACGCTGGGGGGAGAGAGGCTGATGCTGAGGGAGGCTGGGGGGAAAGAGGCTGATGCTGGGGGAGGCTGGGGGGAGAGAGGCTGATGCTGGGGGAGGCTGGGGGGAGAGAGGCTGATGCTGGGGGAGAGGCTGCTGCTGGAGGCGGGGGGAGAGAGGCTGCTGCTGGGGGAATGGGAGAGAGGGGCCAATGCTAGAGACAGAGGACAAGGGTTGAGGGATAGAGCAATGACAGTATCGATGGGGGGGAGTGTAAGGAATCAGAATAAGAGGGGGGCAGCATTGGGAGCTCATTATGGAGAAGGGGCAGCGTGTGTGGGCTCAGTATGGAGTGGAACAATGTAGGGGAGTCAATATCAAGAGTGGGGTAGTGTGTGTGTGTGTGTGTGGGTCTCAGCATAAGTGCTAGTGTGGTGGTCTTAGTATGATGAGTGGGGCAGCATGGAGGTGTCATTATGGAAAAGAGGAAGGCAGCATTAGGAGCTCATGGAGAGGGGCAGCATGCATGTGACACTGTGAGGAGGGGGCAGCATGCATGGGACACTGTGAGGAGGGGGCAGCATGCATGGGACACTGTGAGGAGGGATCAGCATGCATGGGACACTGTGAGGAGAGGGCAGCATGCATGGGACACTGTGAGGAGGGGGCAGCATGCATGGGACATTGTGAGGAGGGGGCAGCATGCATGGGACACTGTGAGGAGGGGGCAGCATGCATGGGACACTGTGAGGAGGGGGCAGCATGCATGGGACACTGTGAGGAGGGGGCAGCATGCATGGGACACTGTGAGGAGGGGGCAGCATGCATGGGACATTGTGAGGAGGGGGCAGCATGCATGGGACACTGTGAGGAGGGGGCAGCATGCATGGGACACTGTGAGGAGGGGGCAGCATGCATGAGACATTGTGAGGAGGGGGCAGCATGATGTGAGGACAGTGTGCAGATCATATTTCATAATCGAGGAAGGTGTGGTGGATATAATTTGTAAGGGAGGGCAGTGTGTAGTTTATTAGGGGCAGTGTGACAGTCACAGTATATAAGTGGGGACGGTCTGGTGGGAATATGTTATACTCATGCTATGTTTTGATGTGCCTGTGGTGATCCCCATTGGGGGGGGGTTAGTGCCCTTCATTTCTCATTGATACTTTTTAAAGTGTTTTATAGAGTAGATCTGCCTTAAACAGATGTCGTGTGCGAAAACTCAGTTTTACGTTGTCAATAAGGGGCGCGACCACTTAAAGTGCCTAGGGCAGCATGAAGGCAAAATACAGCCCTGATAACAGGCAATCAAAACGTAGCATCTGCGCAAAAATGGTACAATTAAAAATGTCAGCTCAAGATGCAAAAAATAAGCCATCACTGAGCCATAGATCCCAAAAAATGAGAACGACAAGGGTTTTGGAAAATGGCGCAAAACATACGCCACTTTTATTGGATACGCTTGTGAATTTTTTTTAACCCCTTAGATACAAGTATTACCTATACATTTTTAGTGTCTACAAACTCGCACCGACCTCAGGCATCACAACAACACATCAGTTTTACCATATAGTGAACACGGTGAATAAAATATCCCAAAAACTATTGTGCGGTCACACTTTTTTTGCAGTTTTTCCACACTTGGAATTTTTTTGCTGTTTTCCAGTACACTACGGTATATGGTAAAACTTATGGTTTCATTTAAAAGTACAACTTGTCCTGCAAAAAACAAGCCCTCATATGGCAAGATTGACGGAAAAATAAAAAAGTTACGGCTCTCGGAAGAAGGGGAGCAAAAAAAAAACAAAACGGAAAAAACGGAAAGCGCCCGGGGGCTGAAGGGGTTAAAGGTTGTGGTATCCCGGCAGTTTGTGGTAACCCTACTATGGTCACTTTCGCAGATAAGGTGTGAGATCTCGCTCTTTGCGCTAATACTGCACAGTTGCATACTTGTAGTAGTAACATCATTAAAGCAGATACAGCTTAGTAAAGTACGTGGCAGAGCTAGATAGTGCAAAGAGCAGAATCTCATGAGATTTCATTCTTTCACTGCTAGAGGGGCCACGGTGCGGTTGTGGGAGCCTGTTCTGCATCCCACAAATTGGAAGTTCTAGCCTGACTTTGATGTAAAATCAGGCCCTTTCAGGTAAAATTAGAAGAACATAGCTTGACACTAACATATATTAAAAGCGTTTGTCCACTCCTTGGACAACCCCTTTTCAGCATATCTCCATTAAAATAAAAACACTTAGGCTCACCTCTCGTGCTGACGCACTCTGCCTCTGGGAGGTCATGTGACATTGTTATTAGTGAGAGTGAGCACTACAATGCTCGAGTGCTCGGTACATGTAATGAACATTTGGACGTTCAGACGGGCTCGACACATGTACATAGTATAATCAAAGTCAGTGGGGAATGCGAGCATTTTTCCGGAGATCTTCTGGAAAAATGCTTGAGTTTTCCATTGACCTCCATTATACATGGTACACGAGTCAACCCCTTCTGAACGTCCAAATGCTTGTTATGAGTACTGAGCACCCGAGCATTGTAGTGCTTGCATATCCCTAGTTCTTATGTCTGATCAACACCAGATTAACTCTTTCCGCCTTCAGACATATCACACATCACTTGCAAATGAGCAGTCGCTCTGACTTCATTCTGACGTTCCATTCTTCGAAGGTGGAGAGACTTAATCTGCCGCTGATTGGGCACATGGCTCATGTGACGTAAAACCATCACTTGCGCGCCTGAAGAACGAATACCGATACTGCTGGAATGGCACTGGAAGTGAGTATAAAGGCTGCTTTACACGCAGCGACATCGCTAGCAATGTCGCTAGCGATAGCACCCGCCCCTGTCGTTTGTGCGTCACAGGCAAATCGCTGCCCGTGGAGAACAATTTCGCCAATACCCGTCACACCAACTTACCTTCCTAGTGATGTCACTGTGGGTGGTGCACAACCTCTTTTTTTAAGCGGGCGGTTTGTGCGACGTCACAGCGATGTCACACGGCAGGCGTCCAATAGAAGCGGAGGGGTGGAAAGCAGCTGCATGAACGACACTCCCACCTCGTTGCCGGAGGACGCAGAAACGCTGTTGTTCGTCGTTCCCGGGGTGTCACACATAGCGATGTGTGCTGCCTCAGGAACGACGAACAACCTGCGTCCAGAATGAGCAACGATATTTTGAAAATGAACGTCGTGTCAACAATCAACGATTTGGTGAGTATTTGGGATCGTTAGCGGTCGCTCGTGTCACACGCAACAACGTCGCTAACGAGGCTAGATGTGCGTCACGAATTCCGTGATCCCAGCAACATCTCGTTAGCGATGTCGTTGCGTGTAATGGGGCTTTTAGTGTTGTTATTTTAACGGGGCAAACATGGTGAATGAGAATGGGTTGTCAAAGTAATGGACAACCCTGTTAATATAATCACCAGCCCTGGGCTGTCCAATTGAATAAAAAGCCAGTCCCAAATTGGTACTCTTTAAGCTTTAAAACTGCTTGTGCCAACTTTAGCATCAATTTTTTCTCCAGACAGTAGTATATGATAGTTTGCACCAGCACCACAAAGGAGGATCCATTTGTATGGTAGGAGGCCTCCTTTTCTTCTGTGCATTCTCTAATCTCTACAAACACTTTTTGTTTCATGCCTACACAGCATACAATAAAGAGCCGAATAAGACCTCAAGCCATAAGTAATGTAAATATTTTTTTTCATGTTGCCATATAAAAGAGGTTACAAAGAAATGCACAAAAGGAACAACTAATACTAATGTACAGTATTTATAAAACAAATATCTTCAATTTAGCTTGCATAATGTTTAACATTTATTGCGTTCTCCACACAGCAGAGACATGAAGTGCATAATGATACTGTCAAGCTGCCACCAGGGGGAGCTGGAGCTCTGCAGCAGAAGACACTAAACAGAGCAACGAGAACCAGGAAGTAAATACACAGTGTTCTCGTACACTGCCTCACAGCACAGCTGGAGAGCAGAGCTGCGGGGCATGCGAGGAATAGTCAGGTGAGCCAGGTCAAGCACAGTACGGGCAGAAGGAGGACCGGAGAAAAGAGCAGAAGCGGAGTCAAGGTCAGGCCAAGGTCAGTACCAAAGGAAGCAACTGAGTGGTGAGGTAGGAGAGGGGACAGAGGACTGGAGGGACGACCAGGGGACGGAACACAGACAAGGGCACAGGGACACAGGAACAGACGGATCAGGATATCACTCACAGGACCAGCAATCCCAGGCAAAGCAGCGCTAAGCTTATAGCCGGCGCTGGTTCACTGGAAATGTCAGCTTTTAAGGCATCCAGGCTCCGGAAGTGAGGCCCGGGTGAAGGCTCCGCCCCCTAGCCATGTGGTTGGGGAGGCAAACCATGACAGGTACCTGCTTTGTATTCTAACTTACCAACAATATATGACCTGCTTCTATACTGCTAAGGGCTTGCTCACACCATCATATAACATGGATGAATGACATCTGATGTTTATTGGATAGCACTCGCTCCAATGTTATACAATGGAGCAGTGCTGATCAGCATTTTCTTTACATGCCGATTTGGAAACAGAAAAAAAATGCTGCATGTTGCGATTGGTAGGGTATACCGGATCAAGCGCACCCATATAAGTCTATACGTATGTGTGAAACATCGGGCTGCACTCATATCATCAGCCTGATATACGCAGAGACAGGCAATGGAGAAGATGGAGAAATTAATCTCTCCATCTTCTCCACACCTGTGATCCGATTTTCGCATGCAAAAAATCAGAGCGCTTGGCTTACGCTCGCAGCAGAGTTTGAACCATTAGTGTATAGCATCCGATGCCCTTGCACCTGATACTAAATGCCAGTGTGAGCCCGACCTAATGGTCAGCATCAGGATTGCTCAAGTAATTGCATGGTTGCTGAACAGCTAAGGATATGGTGTCACTCAGTGCTAATGGGGGTATTCAGGGTAACAAAGCAAACACAGGCCTATGTATTAAAGGTTGAGTTTAGTTGCCTAACTTAAAGGGCATGTTCACATTTTTCATTTACATATATCTTTCTAAAAGCATCAGGTTTTCCTGAATTTCTGAATTCTCAGTTTTGACTAAAAAATCTGGAGATGCAACACAAAATGAAAATTCACCTGTGAACATGAAACATGTATTTCAAGGGATATTCTGCTACATTTTTTAATGCAAAGTGTCAAAATCCCCACAATAATACAGAAATAGAAATACAAATGCTACTGTGCATAAGATGATTTCTTAATAAATAATTTTAGTGTTGCACAGAGGAGCTAATCAGATTCCAGTTATCTATTTTTATGTGCTGAATATGATACAAGTGAGCTGATTGGTCACTATGAGCAAAACTGATCCTTTATGTAAAAACAGTTTATATGCATGAAGGCCAAAGTGTCTCAGGAGGGTTTCAACTATTTATTCAACATTGAGTAATTCTCCTTCCAGGGAGTCTGTCAGCACAAAATGACGTTTCACACCAGGCACAGGATGGTAATGACCATGCAGTTCAGTGAATCTTCTCAACCACTGGTTTCTATCTCCACCCCGTCTTCCTTGGTTGGCAGATCTATCTTAACAGGAGCCAGGGGGAGCAGATAAAAGGAAGGCATTGGTGGGAGGGACCAAAAGTATATCAAGGGTATTTCAAGGAGTTAGACCAATTAGCAAATTTATACCCATTGAAATTATTTTTTATTAATAATTGATTAAAACCAAATAATTCCAAACATATGAACAAACACACAGTGTGTGTGTAGTATGTGAGTGCACACTTGGTAGAAAGGTATTAAAAGATGGTATAGAGGGGCCTGAGTTGAGTGTGATAAAAAGGTTATGCAAGAAATGGACACTGGGGGATATATCTTTCCCTTCTCTTGGTCCTACTTCACAATGGGGCTTTAAGCACCCTAGGTGTGTGGTGCCCCATTCCATGATGGCTCACCCTCTCTGCTCCTATCTACCTTACAATATATCCACCACCAATCTCCAAAAGTGCAAGGTGCAGTAAAATCAGCACATAGGTGCCAGACACAACACGAGAAATATTGTATTATTTTGGGAGACTAGCAGTACAGATACAATTAAATCCACCGATTATAATGATGTTGCCCAGAATAAGACTTAATCTGATACCTCGGGGACAGTGCAGCAGCACCTCCCTCTTTTTTGATAAACTGAAAGAATACAGTCCTATTATTAGCTATATGTCACATCAATGAGGATCTTTGATATCAATAAATACTCCGCAAAGTATATAGATAACCCACAGTAATAGGTATTAGGATTGGTAAATTATACAGTAAAGTATCACCATAGGTGTCAGTAGGATACCCTACTGTTTGTTGGTAGTCCTCCTGAGCTACAGTTGATATCAGTAGTCAGATGCCAAAATTCTCCCAGTCTTCATGACAATTAAATATTGTGCCTTGTATTGTGTAGATACACATTTCCTTCACCCTACGCGTTTCCCCCCACTAGTTGTTGGGGTTCATCAGGGGAGCAGAATCACATCCCAGTTGTCCCAAGATCCCACCTATCAGATACTATATGCACGGTCTCAATGTCCCATAGGGCTCGTTCATCTGGGTCCGGGAGGTTAATACCTCACTCCTAATGGTGCTGCCAATGTCATGAACTCATAGGTGGGAGGGAGCAATGAACTGCTCGGCCACTTCAAGGGTGCACTGCCAGTGATTGGTTTGAACATTCATTTTCTGCATACAGATTCATCTTTAATTGTTTTCCGGCATGTTTACTCTACTTTTACATTTTTGGCAAATTGCTAAATCTACCCCAGTTTCTTTCTGTAACCCGTATGGAACTGTAGAATGTAAGTAAAGTTGAACAAGTTAAACTCACAACTTAAAGTTATACCCTGCTAATTCTAAGAATTTAATACTATATTTCCCACTAGCGTGTTACGACAGGTTTGTAATTTTCTCATTAAGTGATAAATGGACGTTTGGAGTGTTTCAAAGGAAACTTAACAATGTTTTAAAAGGAATCTTGCCTTAGGCCACTTTCAATCTGCGTTGCTATCCCCATCCAATGGTCCCATCATGGCTTCCATCCGAACCCCCCTAAAATGGGTTTCGGATGTATGCACCAATGGGGCTATTGACTATAATGGTGCAGATGGAGTCACAGTGTGCTCTGATGTGGACTATTTTCGGCAGTATATGCCTATTGGAGGCGGACACCCAGACATTGTACACTGCCGTCCTCCGCTTTTTGATTGACAGTGGAGACAGAGGCTCTGCTGCATTGCGTCACTTCTGCTCTCCTCTGTCAATCAAAAAATGATGGGTGGCACCAGCAAAGAGCAGCATAGAGGAGTCATAGACTGAAAGTGTATGCACCCAGGGGTGGGATTCAGCCGGTTCTGTCCGGTTCGGGCGAACCGGTTGTTAAAATAGCAGCCGGTTCCCCGAACCGGCAAGAAACGGCTCCGGCGATCCGGTTCCCTGTATTCACTTGTGCTAGTGTCTTTAAGACACTAGCACAAATAAATCCTCGTACCTCCGCGCCGCACTTCCAGGTTCAGTGGAGCCTGTCTGCTCCCTGACCTGGCGTGCAGCGACGCACTGACACTGCAGAGGTCACGGCAGTGTGAGGAGGTAGCTCCTCCTCCTGCCACCTGCCAGCGTCAGTGTGCTTAGAGAGTGCCGCGGAGGACAGAAGACCGAGGAGAGGCAGCCAGTGCTTGGAGCAGGTAAGCGCTCAGTGAGCCAAAGATGCAGGGAGAGGGGCCGCATAAGATGGGAGCTATATGGGGAGAGGAGGCTGCATAAGATGGGAGCTATATGGGGAGAGGGGCCGCATAAGATGGGAGCTATACAGGAAGAGGAGGCCGCAAAGATGGGAACTATATGGGGAGAGGAGGCTGCATAAGATGGGAGCTATATCGGGAGAGGGGCCGTATAAGATGGGAGCTATACAGGGAGAGGAGGCTGCATAATATGGGAGCTATATGGGGAGAGGAGGCTGCAAAGATGGGAACTATATGTGGAGAGGCCACATAAGATGGGAGCTATATGGGGAGAGGAGTCCACATAAGATGGGAGCTATATGGGGAGAGGAGTCCACATAAGATGGGAGCTATATGGGGAGATGAGGCCACATGAGATGGGAGCTATATGGGGAGAGGAGGCAACATAAGATGGGAGCTATATGGGGAGAGGAGGCCACAAAAGATGGGAACTATATGGGGAGAGGAGGCCGCATAATATGGGAGCTATATGGGGAGAGGAGGCCGCATAAGATGGAAGCTATATGGGAAAAGGAGCCACATAAGATGGGAACTATATGGGAAAAGGAGCCATATGGGACAGGATCTGCAGGGGAAAGGAGCACATGGGATAAGATCTGCTGGGAAAAGAAGCCATGATGGGATCTGCAAGGGAAAGAGGCCATAATGGGATGGGATCTGCAGGGGAAAGAGGCCATAATGGGATGGGATTTGTAGGGCGAAAGGAGCCACATGGGATGGGATTTGCAGGGGAAAGAGACCACATGGGATGAGATCTGTATGGGGAAGGTCGTCCATTCCAATTTTAGCAGAAATCCTTTAGTAATAATTTTTAAAAATTGTAGAAAAACCATTTAATACAATATGACTGACAGTGACTGGAACAAATGGTACTGGACAGGAGAGTGAAGGTATAGGAGGGTAAGAAGGGGAAAGAGATTTTATTTTAAATTACTTGGATTTTTTGATTGAGGAAAGTGCGTGTAAGTGGGTGTGGCTAATAATATGGGTGTGGTTACAGAAGGGGTGTGGTTTTCAACTGGATGGGGTTTATAGAGAACCTGTTGTTAAAAATTTGAATCCCACCCCTCCCTGCACCCACCGTTACACTTCCGAATCTAATCTTCATATAAATGAAATACAATTTTCAGTGCAATGGAGCACAGATAGTGGTGAAATAGGTATCCTTGGAAATATTTTACATTGCTCTATCCTTGCCTAGGGAAAATGTTACTACAAGGTTCCATTTAAGTGTTTTTTTTTCATTTGTCAATTACTGTATAGGGTAATGATGCTCAAAAATGCATCTGAACTCTATATTGGTGAGATGTGTACTTACTATATAACCCTTGCAAACTGCAAAGAAGCAGGGTCTATATAGAGACTGTTTACAATTAAAGGGGCTATCCGGAACTATTTAACTTATGAAGTATATGAACAAAGAACTAACAGGCAGGCAATTGCTAACTTACCTGCCTGTTGTGCTCGGCACTGGTTTGCTGGCTCAGGGCAGTCACAGACTGCTCTTATTGGCGGTTCAGCAGCTGATAGAGGTTCCTCTTCTACTCTGCTGACGGGGCTGTAAATCAGCATGATGTTGGCAGTAATGCACCAGCGACAGAGCAGCCCGGAAGAGTAAAAGCTGCTCTATTGACGTGGAGCAGCAGAATCACCAGCAGGAGCGGTCAGTGACCGCTCTGAGCCGCTGCCAGGTAGAACAACATGTAGGTAACAACCTTCCTGTCAGTTCTTAGGTCCATAGTAAAAAAAAATGTTATGGACAACCCCTTTAAGTAAATGTGTTTAGGGTGTATATAACAAGATTAGTCAACAGGGACTACAGTTTCATAGGAGAGAGTATCTTATCTATCTCCAATTCCATAGGTAAAAACAAGAAAAATACAATTCTAGTCTTCTTTTCAATACTGATGATTAACGTGTAAATTTTTGGAAGTTCTTAGTGTACTGTGTACTTTTTCCATGATCTATTATCAATTCCCGACTGATGTGTTGTCCTTTAGTAATAAATTCAGCACAGCCATTTCTGCCTTCACAAAAATTTGATATATTTTATAAATTCTATCTAGGTTCAAAAACAAGAAAATATATGAAAAACATTCATTTCAACAGTTAAAATCCATGGCTAGCAGTATTATCATGAACTTTCAAGGTATCACATAAGCTTTAATACATTAGTTTGTGTCAAAATTGGCCCATGTGCAATTACATTGACTTTTTAATGGGTCCAGCCCTTCAAATATCATAAAAGGAAAAACTAAAATAAAGTTAGATATAAATCCCAAGCTTTATCGCAAGAGCTTCAGTGTGTGCAGATAACAGCATCATGAATACCGTAAATAGTGACCATAAAAGTCTGGAAATATTAAGGGTCAAGACCATAGACAATTGACTGATGGGGTTCGGTAGCTGGCACTCCACCACTCCAATGGTATAATAAATATGTCTGGCACTATTGCATGTTTTGTGACCTTTCTAATTTTAACTTTGGCTCTCTCACACACATCTTCAAGCTAATGCTGAAGGCAATGCCCTAGTCTTCTATTGTGCTGTTCCCACCATTTGATCAGTGGAGGTCCTTTGTCCCAATAGTCATTTATACATTTGTAGGAGTATAAAACTATTACTATTCTATATTGATTATTTCTTAAATTCTCCTAGTGCTTAAAGCTCTGCTTTTCTGATAGAGATTCAATTTCTTTACATAGACAAGGTTTAAGGGTTACAGTCAGTTTGCAAACGAGTGGAGCAGAAGTGCCCAACTAAGTGCCCCTATGCCTCCGATCTTCTCTCATCTATAGGAATCTCTACACCTCTTGCTTCACTCTCTAAGGATAGCTGAGCAAAGACAATCAGCTAGCTCTGAGTTGACCACTTCTGCTCCTTTGTTTTAACGATCAGAGGGTCTCAGCACCTGAAACAATCAATTTTTTTGTAACTGATAGGTACTATTGATGAGCTACTGTGCTCAGCACCGCTCAATTCTCGATCGAGTATCGGATTGCTATAGATGCTCGGTACTCAATCGAGTATGGCGTGGGTGCTCGATTTTCCATCCCGTATATTTTTTCTGTCATTTTATCAGAAGCCCCTAACTAGACGACAGGGCCAGAGAAAGATGTAGAGAGATGGAGAGAGCGAGAGAGAGGGAGAACCCTCCTGTTAAGGGGTTCCGGAAAAATGTGCAATTTTTCCATGGACTTCTATTATACTCGTAAGTCGAATCGAGCCCGTCCAACCTGCTTGATTGGATTACTGAGTGCATCTGAGAGAATTAAGACATAAGCAAACCGACAGGAAATTGGAACTCAACGCCAGTCTGGTTTCCAGGACGAGAGACAGAAAAGCGTCTATAAAAAAAGGAAAAAAGTGGGAAGCTTATCAATACTGGGACTTCTTATGCAAGTCTTGATCCTATGGCTCGCTGGAGTCAGGTATGCCAAGTTTATAAACTAGCTATTGTACACTTTGTAACATTTTTTCATCATTTTCATTACATCTGCTTGGGGGTAGTAAATTGAGAAATTCTTGTTTATATCCACAGAACGTTAATCCCATCATGTCCAAGTGACACAGGTATTCTTAACCAAGTCAACACCTTATGTCCTGCAGACTTTCATAGTAGCGTTTGCTCATAATGACATATATCTGTTATAATTGAATCAACCTTGATTTCCTTACAGTGTGAAAATGACAAGGACATAAAAGTAGATTATAATTGTGCATAATCTGACATTGCATAGAAATGGTCAGAGTACAGTAAGATACTGAAGCGACATAGGACATGGGCTTTATACGATTTTAACATGAATTAGGGAAAACATTTCAACCAGCGATTGATGGTCAGTAGAAATATTATGACTCGGGGTGTATGTTCACCCAATGTTTGTAAAGTGGATTTGGAGCGGGTCCACTCTGTAAATGCACCCAGACAAGGCTCAAAAGAAGAGACATATGCATTTCATTGTAAAAATCACTTTTGAGTGTTATTTAGCATCAGGTTTACAAACTCTAAAAAAGTGAGCTGACCATTCTTTAGGCATTTTCCACTTGGAAGACACTTCATACTTTTGAAAGTTTTATCAACATTTTTGCTTGAGAAACATTTGTGGTTTGGCCTATGTTCAATGGAATTTAAAAAAATATTCAGAAAATACCACTAAAAAGATGCCCTAAATTGCTGGAAAAATACTCCAAGAAAATCTGCCAAAAGTGCTCAAGAAACAACTGGACACCACTGTTTCCCTGAAGCCGTTTACAGTTGAAAATTTTGCTGAGTTCGCCCGCCTGGAAAAGTTGTCATGTGCCCATACTATTACTAAAAAGTATCATCATGATGCCTTATAAATGCTGAATCAGATGGCATATTTTAATTTTACTACATAGGGACCAAAGTGTAATACAGGAGATTCCCATGTTACTTCATATTACACATAGAAAATGTGTGGGCTTATTTCCAATGGGGTAAATCTGCAGAGAATTGTCTCACCCCCAAGTCTGACCCTTTTTGTCTGAAGGGATACCTCTTATTTAAAAAAATATTATTAAATTATTAGAAGGAGTACTTTAGGAGACCTTATGTAAAAGCCAAAGCAAAAAGTAGCTAAAAAGAGCATGCCCTTCTGTCCTACACAGATAGCCCATGGGGATTAATTTCAAGGGGTACCTAGTAATATTTCATTTTCTTTGTGGTGGATCTGCAGGAGAACATAACGATTGGGGCCCGATTAAAGGGAATCTATCAGCTGGTTTTTACTACCTCCTCTGAGAGCAGCATGATGTAATGGTAGTTCAAGAGATCCTGAATCCAATGATGTATCACTTAGTTTACTCAGTGCAGTGGTTCTGACACAGAGTGTTTAGATATAGCCATGCAGCAGAGCTAAAAATCTAACCCCACCCATACCTGGATTTCAATGTACAATGTCTATAGACAGTGAGCTGCTAATCACAGAAGAGGGCGGAGTCAAACAACATGGCACCAGTAATGATAGTGTTGTAGTGATAAAACAATCAGTTTTAGTAACAAAAAGCACAGGAGGTGGCATGTGACAAATTATTGAATTCTATATTTTAACCTCCACCTCATGCTGTCCTCAGAGTATGTAGAGAAAAAAAAAATCGCTGAAAAATTTCCTGTAAGACTGTTTTTTCATACTTCATTAAGTGGCATGGCATCTTATGACTGGTGTGCATCTCTCCAGAAATGTTACTTCAGTCATTCACATGTCTGGTGTAAGTTATGCCACGAAAGTGGTGTAACTTTTGAAGAATTTTACCATGTCCCTTCCTGTGTATGTTATGCCCAATCTGAGGGACTGGTATCAAAAGTTTTAACATTTATGCACAATTTTAAGTTTGTCAAATTTCAAAAGTGTTTTATGCAAGAATTTTGGTGAAAGCACTTTGATGATTCGGGGCCTTGTTGCACTATTACCCTAAAATGTGCAGCTACTCACTAGTGGATCCGGTTGTAAAACACCCTGTAATCAGCTTACTGTCACAGGCACCATCTAACAAAGAGAGGTTGTCTAAAGCTCACAGAGAAAAGGAGTGATTATGATATTAATAATCATTATTATTAATATGCTTATAAACATATGTGACAAGCTATTTCTAGCAATTTGTGAATACAACTGATCCTGAGGTCTCCAAATGAAATAGGTTATGTAAGATTCATCATTGAAGATCACTGATTTTTTTCCATGGAAGAAAAATTTGGTGAGATTTGTACTAAACACTAAAGGGAACCTGTCACCAGATTTGTCCCCTATAAGCTGTGGCCACCACCAGTCAACCTTTATATACAGTACAGCATTCTAGAATACTATATATAAGAGCCCAGGCCACTGTGTATAACATTAATAACAGCTTTTATTATACTCACCTGCAGGGTGGTGCGGTCCGGTGAGCATTGCTGGTCTCAGTCCGACGCCTCCTCTCTTAATGCAATTGCCATTCTTCTTCCCTGCTCCATGTGGATAACTCGTCCTACATCATCCACATAGAGTCCGCCATTGCGCTCCTGCGCAGGCGCACTTCTCTCTGCCCTCATGAGGACAGATCAAAGTATTGTAGTGCGCATGCGCGGGTGTTCTTTGACATTTTCCAGTGCCTGCGCATTACAATACTTTGCTCTACCTGCAGCAGGGCAAAAAGAAGTGCACATGTGAAGGAGCGCATTGGCAGACTCTATGTGGATGATGTAGGAACGCGTCATCTACATGAAGCAAAAAGGAGGACAGTGATGGAAGAAAGAGAGGAGGCTCCAGACCGAAACCAGTGACGCCCATCGGATCGACCACGCCACAGGAGAGTAAAATAACAGCTGGTTTTTATGTTATACAGAGTGGCCTGGGCACTTATATACAGTATTCTAGAATGCTGTATATAAGAGCCAACTGGCGATGGCTGCAGATTAAAAGGGACAAACCTGGTGACAGATTCCCTTTAACATGGGCAATGAAAACATGTCTAGACACCTCACACCTGCCTGAATAGACATTTTAGGATGAAGACACTGAAAGCACATACTGTTTGAAATGATGGTGACCATAGGCACATGATGTTGTCCCACCTTGCATACCTCGACATGTAAAGCCAGTGACAGCTGTTACAATACAGATGTCATCCAAATTATAGAAGAAACATATATTGTTAGACTGTTATGTAATCTCTACATCCAGTGGTGATCTGCATATTTCAGACATTTTATTTTACTAAGGATACTGTTCCTGCACATGACTGTTTTTAACATATGTCCATTTAAATAGCAGCAAGTTAAAAGGCCCCTACTTCCGTCCCCCAGGGCCGATATGGCTTGCTATTTCCACTGGTGCTTGCTTGCCGAGGACTAGACGTTGCAGACAAGGGAGAAGTAATAGCTGTTGCAGAAGCCGCCATTGCTGCTGCTGCTCCTGGTGGAAGTAAAGGAAATGTTCCAGCAAATGACAATGGAAAGCTGTGCGCAGCAGCAGCTGCCGCGGCATGTACTGTGGCTGAAAGTGAGAGCAAAGAGGTAGAGAGAGGAGGAACACCTGAAGCTACACTGCCCACAGAAGGCACTCGCAGAGCAGCGTCTGCATGAGCAAATGTCGCTGTGAGAAGGGCAGAACCATGTTGTGGTGGTAGCTCTGTATTTGTGGAAAGTCTGCAAGGCATGTTCTCAGAGGAAGAGAGTCCATTTTGTAGCAAAGAAGCAGGAAGTTGATGGAAAGCTGCTGCCCAGTGATGAGGATGCAAGGAATGCTGGTGCTGTGTCATTGACGTCATAGCTACTGCTTCCCTCTGCGAGGCACATGTGCTAAGATGAGAGACTAGTCGAACTCGAAGGGGGTCTGCTGTGTCCAGGCCTTCAACAGAGCTAAGATACCTTGCAACTTCTGTTAGACACTCTCGAAAACCAATGCTCATGAAATCCATAGCCAACGCATGGGCATCAAAGTAACCTACAAAAAAACAGATGGCAATCATTTAAGTGTACTACGACACATATCCTAATCAGAAAATATACACATTGCCGTTCACCAAAACTGCAGGATGATGGTCATGAATGTGTGCAAAGGAAACATGAAGGAATTAACCCTAGCTACTAATTAGGCCATGTATTAATTTATGGATTGAAAGGTAAACTGGATTTGTTTTTGGTTTCGATTTAAGGGATTGTGTGGTTTACAGGAACCCTCTCATGATGAGTGTCTGATGAGTTTTTAAGGTTACAGATTTTCTATAGCATTTCTGCATTTCTTAGGTAAATTAGAATACTTGGGTTTTTGATACTGCACTTTGTCACTTATTGGTATGTCATGTTTTAAATAAAGCTTTTTTGTTTTTGATACTTGCGTGTGAGTTTTTTTGTGCAGTGAATATATGCAGCATCAAAAACTCAAGTAAAACTCATCATGGGAACCTTTTTCAAAAGGTTGTATTGCACTTATAGTTGGCGGAAACTTTTAAGACAAAAGAGGTTGTTCAAAAATGACAACCCCTTTAAAGAGGTGGTTCACTACTTTGCAATAGTGGCCACATCTCTGTAAAACTGATAGGGAAGGTTTTTTCTAAATACCTTGTTCAGCCAATTCTGCCTCTGAGCGGCGCTATTTCGGTCCGCTCATCCCTATAAAGTGACCCCCCTGGGCTCCGTGACATCTGAGATCCGGTGATGTCAAGTTAACTTCCAGTTGACCCTAAGTTGCCAAGGCCGGCACTAGTCTTCCTGAGTGACTGAACTGTGGGCGGCGATTCACAGCTCATCACAGTCCAGCGTCACAGCCCAGCATCACTCCTGCTTGCGACATTCTGCAATGAAGGAGAGACACGCGACATGCTGCGCTGTGATGAGCAGTCAAACTCTGCCTACAGCCCAGTCTCTCAGGAAGACTGGGGCCGTCCTCGGTGGTGTCTGGTCAATTGGAAGTTGATGTGACATCACCGAATCTCAGAGATCAGGGATCCCGGTGGTCACTTCATGGGGATGAGCGGAGTGCAATAGTGCCGCTCAGAGGCAGAATTGGGTGAACAAGGTATTTAGAAAAAGCCTTCCCTATCAGTTTTACAGGCATGTGGCCACTATTGCAGAGAAGTGAACCACCTCTTTAGGTCCCATCCTTTATGAGACTACTCAAATTTTTGTGATTTCCAAATAAACACTCTAATAGCTACAGTGAGTGATCGAAATGAAACCTTCATTTTCAGCTCTCATATATACAGCCTTTTGGATATGAGCTACCAGTAGTGACAAGTGAGGACTCCCAAGCTCGAGTTCTCAGTACTCGTAACGAGCAGTTGATGTTCGGATGGGTGCGACTCGAGCACTGAGAATAATGGAAGTCAATGGGGTACTTGAGCATTTTTCCAGGAAATCTTCCAGAAAAAGTCTTGAGTCCTGCAATGACATCTTCTATACTCGGGTGCTCGGGACTCGTTAAGAGCAGTTGGATGCTTGCATGTGCGCGACTCAAGCACTTGAGTATGTTGGAACTCAATGGAGAACTATAGTGTTTTCAAGGAAATCTTCCAGAAAAAGGAATGAGTCCCGCATTGACACCTTCTATACTCCGGTGCTTGGGACTCGTTAAGAGCAGTCGGATGCGTGCATGGGCATGACTCAAGCACCTGAGTATATTGGAATTAAATGGGGAACTATAGCGTTTTCAAGGAAATCTTCCAGAAAAAGGCTTGAGTCCCACATTGACATCCTCTATACTCGGGTGCTTGAGACTCGTTAAGAACAATTGGACACAACTCAGGTGCTCAAATTGTGCCCATCTGAGCATCCAACTGCTCATTACAAGTGCCGAGTACCCGGACATGGTAGTGATGACTCATCACTAGCTATCAAGTAAATTCCAATAAAAATCCTGTAAGTAAATGACATCGATAAAACTGCATAGCTGCATGTTACATCGGCTATACATAGTGAAATAGGCATGCATGTTAATTGCAGCAAATCCATAACAATTATAAAAATAAGGTAAAAAAAATTGTAACCCCGACCTGTTCTCCTGCAGGTCAGGGAAATTACCATGGAGGGGATAAGAGTAGAGCATTGTGCTATGGAAGAGTGTTCTACTAATATAATGTATCAGAGGAGCGCTTGGTAACAATACACTACTGTGCTTGAAATTAAATAATACAGCACAGAAAAAATTAAGAACAGCAGTTCCCAAAACTCCTAAAAATGTATGGTGGTGCCTCTCGTCTTGTTTTGTGGGGTAGGGACATTCCAGAGAAGCTTTCCCATGGTAATTCTGATCTGCAGTGTCCCTCCCTGGCTTGCTCACAAACACACGCACACACAAAGATTAAAGGCTCTGAATGAAGGGAGCTCCCACTCCTCTGTCTCTACCGGGCTGACATTTACTTGATTTTCATGCCGCGACCGTTCGGGAGACTAGAACATATGATCTGCTTACTGCTATATTGCAGGATTTAAGACATGTTTTGTCACTTAGCTGAAAACTAAGAACATCTTTTTTGTGGAATTCCTTCATCTTAACAATCTAATAGAACAGATATAGACTATATGCAATAAACATGCAAACCAACTCAAGTGATGCATTTCCTGACATAAGAGCCTTAGAACTTTATCGTATGTAATTATGTGTACAATTATGTATGTAATTGTATATGTTTATAATTAGAAGCTAAAGAGGATGTAAATATATTACTGCTCATACTGCGTTTCAGAAGCCAACGTGCTTGTCTCATAGGTTTCTGGACCCCAAACTGTAGACATATTCCTTCAGCCCAAATCTGGATTAACTCTTTGGTGTCAGTTGTGTCTCCAAAATACAAACATTATTAGCTATTTGAACTATAAAATTAGCCATAGTGCATATACAAAATCACACAGGCAGTGACTTGTGTGTTATACAATACTAGAATATAACAATATGTATATATATATATATATATATAAAATAATATATAATAATAAGTTTTATTTCTATAGCGCCAACATATTCCGCAGCGCTTTACAATTAAAAGGGGACATGTACAGACAATACAAAATAACAAAATTAAGATACCAGGAGGAGAGAGGACCCTGCTCGTAAGCTTACAGTCTATGAGGAAATAGGGGAGGCACAAAAGGTGAATGGGGGAGAATATCTTGTCATATATGGTACAGCCATCGATTTAATAGGGTATTCAAAAGCAGCTGCATGAACCCGTTGGTGAGAATTTATACAGGTACAGGGGACAAGAACTGGAAGTAAATTTTTTGAAGGGCAGAAAGAGACTAGATTAGATCAAGGCAGTGAGATGATAGGCTAGTCTAAAGAAATGTGTTTTTAGGGCCCGCTTAAAGGTGTGGATGTTGGGAATTAATCGGATTTCTCTTGGTAGTGTGTTCCAGAGCATAGGCGCAGCTCGTGAGAAATCTTGAAGACGGGAGTGGGAGGTTCGAATTGTTGAGGATGTCAGTCTTAAGTCATTAGCAGAACAGAGGGCACGGGTGGGGTGAGAGACAGAGATCAGGGAGGAGATGTAGGGTGGTGCAGAACCGTGGAGAGCTTTGTGAGTGAGAGTGATAAGTTTATATATATATACACATGTACACTATATTATCATACTATTAAATATCTATTACATGATTGGTACCAAGTACAAGTTTCTCTAAATGTCACTAATTATGAATATTAAATATTATTTAGTACATGTATAATTGGTTGAGGAAGATTTAACTTGATAGACGTAAGTCTTTTTTGAAGCTATCTAACTATGTGGATGTATTAGGCATCATGAGTTTTTGTGCATATTTTCGTATTTTTTATAGAAATCTCACGCCCAATGTCCTTCTTCTTTGTTACCCAGTGTAGACTGACCAGCATTGCAAATCTGCAATATGTTAATTTCTCTTGTAGGTACGCTGAGTTTTCTGTGCAGAATTTCCCCACTGACTTGCGTTAGACGCAGAAAATCTGCAAATAAAATACACACCTGCGTTTTTAGTGTGTTTCTGGAGCGGAAACACATCAAAAATGCATATAATCTCTCAGCACGTAAGTATATCAATAAAAGTTTGTCAAAGCCAAATACAAGGAAGTATCAAAATCAGAGCAGCTTTATTTACAGCATGACATATCAAGAAGAGTCAAAAGGCAAAAATGTGATAAAAACACACTTTGAAAAAAGCACAGAAAAATGCAATGAAAAAATGCAAGTAACCTAATGTAAATAAAATTGCAGAAATGGTGCCGAAATTCTGCAACATCAAAATCTCCAAAGTATATGGAAAATAGGGTCATATAGACTTTAAACATAAACTACTCTTTAAAGCTATGAAATTTTATTATGTAAATTAAAACAAGACACAAACAATATACACCATACCTATACAATGCTAGTGCACAGGTATAAAGAGGAGGGAAGATGACAAGCTGAGAAAAAAACACTCACTTCTGTGCACTATCTATCTGCGGAGGTCGGCACTGTAATAAATGCGAATTGGCACCCCCACTCTCCGTCGACTGTCCCTTATCTGCCCTAACTGACCCTAACAAAATGAAGTGAGAAAAAGTGCTCGTGCCTAATTAAACATATTTCTAAATGACATTGGAAGTATGCTTGTGATTGTTGTCCTGCTTCAGAATACATTTTGAGCCAATCAGATGCCTTCCTGATAGTACTGAATGATGGGTAACTATCTGACAGTATTTAGGATACCAAGAATGGAACGTTAAGGACCAAATTCACAATGGTCAGCCAACAAAAATTAGTGCAGTAAATGATAGACACAACATGGTTACTTCCCTTTGAAATTGAGAGATTTCCAGCTTTGCAAGCAACTCAGAACTAGCTGTAACCAGTGAGGCCCAAATTACTCCCTCTCCTGTTTGGTGAAATCTACTCAGAAGTGGTCTTCGTTTTAGAATTGTGGCAACAAGTAATTAATCCACATAGAAACAAAACAAGGCCAAGTGACTCAACTATGCATGAAAACATGAAATAGGGTGCACAAAACTGCCCAGAGGTCTTCTGGACCAATAATATCTGGCTGTTACATAAGGCAGTTTGTTCACTTAATGACTGGAAAATGATACAATAATGAGTGTCTGCAGGCAACAGTGAAGCACCGTGGAGGTTCCCTGCACATTTGGGGCTATATTTCAACAAATGGAGTTTGAGATTTAGTTAGGATTAATAGTATCCCTAAGCACATGCTTATCCATCATGCAATCCCATCAGGGAGATACCTGATTGGTTCCAAATTTATACTGCAGAAGGACAATAATCCCAAACATACAATTAATGCCATCCAGAACTATCTTCAGTGTAAAGAAGAACAAAAAGTCATGGAAGTAATTATATGACTTTCACAGGCCCTGATCTCAACATCATCAAGTCTGTCCTTGCTCAAGCCTACAAACACAGAAGATCTATGGTTAGTTCTATAAAGGGTGCTTTACACGCTGCAACATCGCTAATGAAATATTGTCGGGGTCAAGTCGTTAGTGACTCACATCCGGCGCCGTTAGCGACATCGCATCTTGTGACACCAATGAGCGACGATCAACGAGTGCAAAAACATGAAAAATCATTGCTTGTTGACACGTCGTTCATTTCCTTAATCTCGTTGCTGCTGCAGGTACGATGTTGTTCGTCGTTCCTGCTGCAGCACACATTGCTATGTGTGACACCGCAGGAACGACGAACATCTCTTTACCTGCGTCCACCGGCAATGAGGAAGGAAGGAGGTGGGCGGCATGTTCTGGCCGCTCATGTCCGCCCCTCCTCTGCTAATGGACGGCTGCAGTGTGACGTTGCTGTGACGCCGCACGATCCGACCCCTTAGAAAGGAGGCGGATTGCCAGCCAGAGCGACGTCGCAGGGAACGTAAGTCTGTGACGGGTGTTAGCGATGTTGTGCGCCACGGGCAGCGATTTCCCCATGTCGCACAACCGACGGAGGCGGGTATGCTCGCTAGCGATATCGGTACCGATATCGCAGCTTGTAAAGTACCCTTAAGATGTGTGGAACAACCTTCCTGCTGAGTTCCTTCAAAATCTGTGCACAAGTGTATCTAGAAGAATTGATGCTGTTTTCATGGCAAAGGGTAGCTACATGCAATAATTTGATTTTGTTTTCTTTTAGTTATCTTTTTATCTACTTATCTTTTGTTCACTCAGTTTGCATTCTGTTAATTGATAAAAATAAACTATTAACATTTCTATTTTTCAAAGCATATTTGCCATGCAGCATTTTTTCTACACCTACCTAAAAATGTTGCACCAAATTGTATATATTTGTAAGTGTCACAAAATCATGTTTGCAACATATTTAAAATACACTGGCCAATTTCTTTAACCCCTTCCTAACTTGGGATGCATAGGATGTAATTGTAACATCCTATATCGGGTTCACATGAATGACGTGAGCTCAGGAGCTGAGCCTGCACCATACCTGTCAACAGTACTGCCTGTACCAGCAGTGACAGGCGATAGCTCTGATCGCTTCACTTCTGCATAACCATGTAAATGCCACTGTCCATCACTGACAGAGGCATTTATATGATGGTTATTCTGGTAGCTGGGGGCCTGTTGAAGTCCCGATTACTGCCATATTAGTCTTATTGGCCAACCATTTTGAAAGGGTACTATTATTAGTTTAGGAACATTTTACAAGCAAACTAGTTTTCATGATAATGAATATAAGAACATTTTAGAGGAGACGAACGTTCAGTTCTAACAATTGGAATTGCATCTTTACAGTTAGTTTCTTCTTCTCCTACACTGACACAAGGCCTGGTCTGCAGGTTAATCTTCCGATTCCGACCTCTTTACTTCTGTCTACAGTAAAATCCTATTCATGCTTACAAAGACACTAATGTAGCAATAGCAATGGGGATTAGTTATAACCGCATTTTTATCAATTGGATGGCCTCACGGTCCGTGAACAATAATAAAAAGAAGCACTTAGTAAACAATGTGGTAGGACAGGAGTTAAAAAGAAACAAAAACTGTGCAACCTCCCTGTAGAACGTAAATGTCTGAAAAGTGACCGAGGAACCTTCTGCTCATAGAAAAGCTTCAGGAAGTGAATTTCTATGCTGTGATAATGACAGGAACAATTATTCTCTCCATTTCCTTCATGGCCATTGTGCATCTGTACATACATCACTCTGTTCTTCTTTGTGCCCCTCAAAAACTGTGTGGGCAATAAATGGAGCTCCCCTCCTGCACTTCCTCCTTCCAGGCAGACACCACGTCGTACAATTGTAGGCCTCCGGGGCTCCTGTTTATTTTTTCCAATGTTTGTGTGTTTGTTTTGTCTCTGCGCACAGATTTTCGCCGGCTTTGCAAAACCCCAAACAAATCTGCGGCTGGACTGTCTGTGAATGAAGCTTTTACTCCCACAGTGTTATGAAAGCAAACACAAGCCCAGGGTCAAGTGCTTCTTTTGTCCCTGTAGTTCTTTCCCACGAGTTCAATCCTACCATTAGCAATGATTTCTACTCCTTTTATCTGGATCCACCTACCAGCATTTGTCAAAAGGTTGTTTGCTTACAATGCAAAGCTCATTTACAGTGCAAAGTACAGACAGTAAAAGGCTTACCTTTACCTCCAGTAGCTTGCAGCATCTTCAAGTGGTCTACTGTCATCTGGAGAATTTCAGCTTTTTCTAACTTCGCAGATCCCTGAAAGAACACATAGTGATTAATGGGGCCAACATCTAAGAATATAAGCTATCATTTATGGTGAATAAAGTCTTTATTATTCCACTATCAATATACTGTACAAAAAAGTACCCATTTCTATGTTTCTGTCCAATAAAGGCAGAAGAAGCCCGCCAGTGCTAGGCTGTCCATTGCCCACAAAGTGACCAACCGCAGGGACAATTTTTTTCTCTGCAGCTCTTACCTCGTGGATCTGTCACAGACTGTGGATTCCAGTCAATTGACCACTATACCTATCCACAGGCCTCAGCAATCAGGTGATTGAAGAATGAGGTGTCATCACTTTAGGACAAGCACAGACCACTGGCTGAATCCATACGGGTATTAGCTCTGAGTATGGATCAATTTGTTACTTTAAAATCATCAAAGTCCAGAGAGAAACTCACCACCTTGTTACTTCATCACCGCTCTCAACATCTTGTTCAGGAGACCGGAAAACCCTTCGGCCACAGCTGGGTAATACTACAAATCCAAGAAAAATATTTTGGTGTGCCTTAAAATCCAACATATTTCAAATTCATAAAAACATCTTTACAGGTCTGGGAAAGCAGTCCATGTTGACACGTTTTGATCTGGTATGATTAAGGTCGTCAGATGGAAACGCGTCAATATGGACTGCTTTCCCTGACCTGTAAAGATATTTTTATGAATTTGAAATAAGTTGGATTTTAAGGAACATCGAAATATTTTTTCTTGAATTTGTACTTTAAAATCATTCCTGGAGTTGGCAGTGTAGTTTTCAATGTGTAAAAAAAACATTTTTAATTTCCAGTGTAGAAGCCATAGTAAAGTTTAAGAGATTGGCTAAAATACGGCCTATCAGTCTCATGTATGTTGTAATGACATTAGAAACATTGCATTGTGATGAAGAACAGGTTTTTTTTATATACATGTGAAAGGTATCTCCTATGTGTAACAATAAATAATGCACAATGATTACATGAATGGTAGAAATATTCTACAAATCTGGATCAAGAAAAAGGATCCCACATCATGGAAAATAGCATAAATACAGTCATAGAGAAAAGTGTTGCCACCCTTGAAATTTTTCCAGAAAATAAAGTATTTCTCTCAGAATATTTTCACAATTAAACATGTTTTGTTATACACATTTATTTCCTTTCTGGGTATTGTAAAAAAACACAAACAAAACATAGAATAAAAGGCAAATTAGACATAATTTTACATTAAACCTCCAAAATGGTCCAGACAAAATTGTTGACATCATTCTATATTTGTGGGTAAACAACTTTGTTTCAAGCATGTGATGTTCATTCAAACTCACCTGTGGCAAGTAACAGGTGTGGGCAATATGAAAATCACACCCAAAAGCGGATAAAAAGGGGAGAAGTTGACTTAATGTTTGCATTATGTGTCTGTGTGTGCCACACTAAGCATGATGAACAAAAATAGGTGGAGAGACCTGTCTGAGGACTTTAGAACAAAAATTGTTGAAAAATATCTCCAATCTCAAGGTTACAAGTTAATTTCTACAAATCTTGATGTTCCTTTGTCCACAGTAGACAAAGTACATAATCAAGAATTTTACAAACTATGACACTGCAGCTAATCTCCCTGGACGTAGACGGCAGAGAAAAATTGATGAAAGGTTTCATAAATGTTCTGTTCATTGTACAAAATGGTCAGTTTCCCTTCAATGTTATCAAATTGCATAACTTAAAACAAAGGAAAAAAAACACACTTTAGAAAGCAGATATGCAGATGGAGACATTATTTTCTATGTATAAGAGAAGCAAGGGATGAATCTGTTGTAGCAGTGAAGCCAAGGCTGTATACACAAGACTAACCACATCAAAAGATCATTCTATAACAGTCTTCTAACTCCACTAAGGTCTCTGAAAAGCTGCAAGTTTTGTGCATGATATAAGACCATGTATTACATTTCATTGTATCATGTTTTCAGAAAATGTTTCCAGTAATTGTAAAAGGGAGTTGTGTTATGGATTACTAAGGCTGATGTAAGAATATTTCAAGTGGTACCCTGCTAGTGTAATGCACTACAGCCGTGATACATTGCATCTAAATGAAAAAGTATCCTCTCTAGAGGAACTGCATTCTTAGCAAAAAGAAAAAGGATAGGCACACTGTTAAAGGCTCAAGGAAAGGGTATGAAGCAGTGGAATAAACAGAAACCTGGTTTCATTTTTGCTTTGCTGTTTTAACATGTAGACCAGTATTTCCAGTACCTAAATAAACTTAACTTACAATCTGTCATCATGTTTTCGCTATGTAAGCTGAGGACAGCATGCTGTATGAGTTAAAAAACAAAAAGCAACTGTACTTCTCTTATCAGTGTGTGTGCAATTGTTTATGTAAACTAAAGGGTTTATTACCCTGTGACTACCATTACAGAATTAGAAACTCACATGCAGGGCAGTTCAACACACCCCTTGCTGTGATTGACACCTCACAGTCAATGGACAATCTCTATTGAGAGCCTGGTGTGGGCCGAGGCAACTCTGTTGTGTTCCTGAATCTTACTTCTCTGATTGTGTCAGAACGGCTTCAGCCAGTAATCTATGTGATACAGCGTTGGATTCAGGATCTCTTTGCCTACATAATGTTGCTTTCAGATGAGATAGAAAAAATCTGTAAGCAAGCTGGAGATAACACATTGCTGACATATTTCCAATTTGTGGATTTGGGCTAATAAGGTCTCCATGGATGCAAAATAATTGTTTCGCCCACCCAAAAAAGTCAAAAAGTTAAAAACAGGCAACACTTGGTCAGTTTCAATGAATGTTCACATTAAAGAAGTTTTCAAATATCCTTTCCAAGTCAAATACCAGGTCTCTTCCACTACTTGGGTCTTGGTGTTTTTACTGTACTGTATTAGTGATGTTATGTCAACTGCACACATCAACACGGTAACCATTTACTGAGCTCAGAAGCTGGGCCGAGGTAGAGAAAAGGAGCCACCAAGCTCATTGATTGGCTACAGTGGTGATGTGTGGTGTCAAAATGACATAACTCTGCAACCAAAATACCAACACCCAGGTAGAGGCGAGAAGCTGGCTCTGGACCTAAGAACAGTGAGTACTTTCTATGTGGGTTATTTTAGAGCAGGGATGTAACTACAATAGGTGCATGGGTTGCAGTCGCACCCGGCCCTGGAGCCTAAGGGGTCCAAAAAGTGCATTTGGCCTATATCTATATCAAAAGACTAATACTATTAAAGACTTGCAATATTTGGGGGCCCCGTTGGAGCATTTGCATTGGGGCCAATGAGCTTTAAGTTACACAACTGCTTAATTATTATTATTATTTATTATTATCATGGGTTAATCGCAGCACCCAGCTGCGACTAAGCCCTAGATTGGTAATAGCAGGAGTCTGAGACACCCCCATCACCAATCTGTAATAAGTGAAAAGAAATAAACACAAATACTGAAAAAAATCTTTATTTGAAATAAAATACAAAAAACACCCTTTTCACCACTTTATTAACCCCTTAATTACACCCCTGCAGGTCCGACGTAATCCACATGAGGTCCCACGATGATTCAGGTCTACTACATCTGAAGATCACAGCGAGCGCCATAGAACAGGACTGCTCGCTGTGAGCACCAGAGAATGAATGAGCTGCACGATCAGCGGTCTCTTCACTCAGGTGATTTCTGGTCGCAGCTGGTGATACCTGTGACCGTAAATAAACTGAGTGATGTCACCGCTGAATACGTGGCTCACTCATTCTCTACGCTAGACCCACAGACCAGGTCTGTGATTGATTGCAGTCAAATGCTGTCACTCAGGCTGGGGGGCGGATCTAACTGCAACCAGTCACAGATGAAAGCAGCCTGGGAAGTGGAGGAGCCGCAGGAGCATACAGCGGCGCCGATGATTTGGTAAATATAGTGCGCCTGCTCCAATCCCCCTATTCCCACCACCATTTTTAAGTGCCGGCCAGATACCCTGGATCAATTCTGGGCAGGAACCGAGTTTTTAACCCGTTAGACCTGCCGATCCAGGGTATGTGCGAGTCCACCTGTCACTAGGGTGAAAAACTGTGGAGAAGCGCTTAAAAGAATTGACATGTTCATTCTTTTCATAACGCAGCAAAAACAGAGGTATTTCACAAAACCGTCAGGAAAATTCTGGACGTGATTTGTGTGTGTGAGCATGAGATTTCAGAAATCTCATAGACTTTGCTGGTACTGTAAAAGCAGCGTTTTATTAGCATGGATTTGCATAAAACCAAGGCAAATCCACAGCTAAAAAACGCTGCAAAACCACTGCAAAAACGCCCAGTGGGAACAGAGCCTAAAAAAGATTTATGAGCTATTTTTTCAACAATAACAAAGTAAAAAGTATAGGTGTAATAATATATGACTATGATATATTCGGGGCCTGGGGATGTGGTTGTGGTTATAGACACCGGATACTGACCAGTTCATGTGGGCTCAGGATCAAAGTCTTTGAGGGCTCATATATGAAAAATTCTACATCTACATTCTACCTGAATCATTTTTCAAAAGCATGCTTTGACTATATAAAAAAGAAAAATATATAAAAATCAAAGGCAAATCAGGCCATAGACATTAGATTTCTGGTGAGAAACATCATGACTTGAAGCATGATGTACTGACAATGAAATGTTTGTAGGAATTGGCAGTTAGGTCATATGGCAACACGGATGGTAAAAACGGAAGGTGCCATAAGTGCAGGTTTTTCTTACCAGACGTGTGAAGGGAATCTCACATGTTAAATATGCCCTCATACTCATCTCAAAGAAATAATTCCTAGTTTTCGCACAAAATAAATTAAAATCTAAAATGTTAGGTACTGTCTGCAAAACACAATAACATACCGGTAAACGTATTAAAAATGAAATGTTGTTGATTATTTTTTGTTTCCTGAAAACTAAAATTCTAAAATTGGGAGATTTACAATCAATCCAAAGAATTCATCTGAAAGGACTTACATCTACAAATGGGTTATGGGATCTATTATTGGTTAAAAAAGGACAACTATAGCAATTAGTGTAAAAATAAGGTGAGATACCAGCCAAAAAGTAAATAATTGCTATCGCATAGTTTAGAAAATTGTAAAATCTGTATTATAAGGTTAATAATTTGGTTAATTAAATATTTTCCACAGTCTAGGAATGATTGGCTGATATTTTTATGACGTATTTTCCGTCATCCGAAATGTTTCAGCTGTACAGGGGTCAGCGGTTAGATATGTGGCTATTCTTCATCCACAATTGGATTTTTTTTTACTATTATATAGTTTTTATAATATTTTTGATTCAAATTATTTAAAGTTTTATCAGTTTGATCAATGTATTGATGTTTAGAAGTCAATAAAAAGGAAAAATATTCCCAAAAATCAACCTCCATGTTAGCAATGAATGTAAAATAGAAAAAAAAGTAATTCTGGAATAGGATGCTCACTTCTAAAATACAATCTCACTTATGAAATATGATAGGTTTCAGAATGGTTTCTTCAGAGGAAAACTGAGGCAACATGAACATTGTTATCCCTGAGGGAAAACAACAACCGGACTGGAAACATTTCTTTCCTACTTTCATGATCGGATTATGTTTTAATAGTTTTGCCACAACAAAGCATTTAATTGCAGAGCATACTCGGTGCCAGATAAGGCCACATGCAATAGTATTTTAATGAGCCTAGAAGAAAACCAGCAAAATCAGATCACAAGTGTCGTAAAAGGGAATTGTAGGAAACTACTCACTTGCTTTTCAAAAGCGGTCGGCACAAGCCGCCTTAATTCGGAAAGGCTGTTGTTGATACGATCTCTTCTACGTTTTTCTATGATCTGTCAAGAAAAAACAATAGGTGATGAGCCTCGAAAAAAAGCAATGCTATCTGATTATTGTACCCTTCACATCTGGCAAAATTCTTACGTTTGATTTTGGAAACACCAAGGACCCGGTTCATCGTTTGCTTTTGTTTTCTAATCACTTTTATTTTTTTATTTTGCGTTATTTACAGAATTTTTGTTTGTGGTAGATTCCTTAAAATTGTGTATGAATTTTTGTGAAAAATCAAAAATAGGGCTTTTTTCCCGTCATTAATCATTTTTGCGACTTTTTAGAGCCCCCCCACAAATTTCAGGTTTTGTCCTTTGTTGCAAAAAATGCTTTAAAATTACTGGCGTGCATAGAATAATTCTAGGGGAAAAATTTAATATATTTGTGATAAATTTAAAAAAAAAAATGCAAATAATCAGGTGGAAACAAAGGGAAATCCTAAATAACACCCACAGTGATCAAATAAAAATTAAACAGGTGAAGACATATAAAATAGACATCTAAAAAGGCGGAAAAGGAAAGATAAGTTTGGTGCATATAGCAAAAGAAAGGATCAAAACAGCAAAATCTCAACAAAAACAAGTGCAGTAAAGGGCAATAAAGAACGGTTCCAGTGTCCTTAGTAATCCATAATGAGCTGTATTATGGGGCTTTCCTCCAATAAAATAAATAATTCTAGGGGAGTTTTTTTTTAATTCTCATATTATTGTTGAATCCAACAGAAAAACTTCTACATAAGGCATACAGATGTTTAGTAAGGCCCCATGGAATATTCTGCACACTATAACTTGATTGAGCCCTTTTTACATACTTCTTAATGCTTATTTAGTGTGGGCATAATCATTAGTACCATACAGCGATTGACATCATTTACATTAATCGCTGTCTGCAGTGGGACTCAGGTACACACATACACTGTGATCATGAATGGTAGGAAATCAGAGAACTTGGAAAAAGCCTACACAAGCACAGACAGAACATACAGACTCCATGGAGATGTTGTCCTTGCATAGGTTTGAAGCCTCAAGCCACAAGTGTTGGGCCCAATGGCCATAAGGTAGTCATTGGTACTACTATGCTCGGTACTCGTTAAGAGCAGATGGATGCTCAGATGGGTGAATCTCAAATACCCGAGCATAATGGAAGTCAATGAGGAACCTGAGCATTTTTCAAAGAGATTTCCCAGAAAAATGCTAGAGTCCCCCATTGACTTCCATTATACTCGGGTACTTGAGTCGTACCCATCCGAACATCAACTACTCAGCACCCGAGCATGATAGTTCTTGCTCATCACTTGTCACTGGTAAAAGTCAGCAGCTATGATTTAAATTTTTCCTGTTAGTACTTATAAGGGATAGTTGATATGTAAACTATGCATAAGGGTTAGAACCACCACAGTGTAAAATGCACCTTGCACTACAATAGAAGGGCTAATAGAAGAAAAGTTCAGACACAAATTCTAAATACTCAAGTTGGCATGGTAGGTAGGCTTCTAAGAGGAATATGGAGTGGGCTCGTTAGCAGAGCCAGCATCATACCCAACAAATGCCATGTGTGTTACATAGCTGGCATTTTCCTATAACAGCCATGGCCACAACTTGTTCCGATTGCTGCTGTTTATCATTTAGATGCTGCTATAAATTACTAACAGCAGTATATAAATGCCCTGCTTGATTAAACACACAATAGCTCCAATCCAATCCCCCAAGCCACTATCGTAGGTAGCTAATGGGTAACCATTACTGCCAGGGACCTGCTGAAAGCCCCTATGTGGGCCATTTTAGTCCTTCTGTGAACCTTATCCAGAAAGTTAGCCTTATAAGAGACCTACGATTTTGCTATTATATAATATTATAGAACAACTGATCACAAGGTCAGGTTACCTAGAAAAATGTTAAAATTAATATATAAATATATTTTGCATTGTTATGTCCACAAAGGTCTATCAAAGTATAACATATTTACACCATTCATTAAATGCTGAAGACAAACAAACGGAAAAAAACCCCAAAACAATATGCCAGAATTAGTGTTTTTTGATCATTGAACATTCCCAAAAGAACACAATAAAAAGTAATAAAAAGGTTGGAGGTACTCTAAAATGGTATGAGTAAAAAGTACAGGTCAGCAGGTAAAAAGAATTCTATATACAGTTCAAAATAAAAGGGTTATTAGTCTCAGGATATTGCGATACAAGCAAAAAAAAAAATCTTTTTTTTTTTTTTGCAAATTTTTGAATTTCTTTTTACAACTTACAATTATAAAAAAAACTTTAGAATTTTAGTAATTGCCATAATCGTGCTGACCTAGAGAATCATATTGCGAGGTCAACTTTATTGTTTAATAAACAATATAAAAACAAAACCAAACCCCCCCAAAAAAATGACAGACTTGCATTTTTTTTTTACTTTTTCCCCCCACTGGAATTTTATTTTTCAGATTTCAGTACATTAAATGGTAAAATGAATATAATTTACAAACTAAAATTCATCTAAAAAATAACAAGTCCCTATTGTTGATGGTAAAACAAAAGAGTTAAGGGAAAAAGAGATAGTAAGCTTGAAAAAAAAAATGACTGGCTCCTTAAAGTGTTAAGCGACTATAAATAAGTAATGCGAGCCATGTACTCTAATTTGTATGAGTAATATCTGAATATATTTCATATGCTATGATGCTGTACTATTTTTAGAAAAAAGAAATGCTCAGTATTATACTTTAATAAAAATGGCCCTGGAAGGATCATTTCACAAAGTGATATGTAAAGTAAAGTTCTTACCCCTCTCCGCTTCTTCCTAGCCATGATCTGTGATGTTGTCGTCGGAGAATGTGATCGAATTAATGATCCACTGCTATGTCTGTAAGAAAAAATACAAAACTATCGGTCAGACTCCGATGCTGCTACCAGCACTGTCATGATATAAACAATACACATTTTATTACATAAAAGTGCGCATTTTAGACAATGTATCTTGCATCTGAGATTGGCACAACTGGTGACACATAAAATGTATATTTTTTGTGATTTTCCACAGGACCGCAGGTGATCCTGCTGCTTTATTTCATCTTAAAGAAGCACAGCCCAACAGTTACATGATAATTTTATCTGTGCAACATGCAACATATGGGTTATAAAGTATCTACCTATTGTAGTAATCATCGATGTACCTGATCTTTTTGTCAGGTAAGTTTAATTACGTGATTCCTTGATGTCCTTTGTATGAGTTGGATACCATTATGAAGTAGCTCAATTAATTACAACTAATCATTCCGAGATTTGACATTTAACTCCTATGGTCTACAAAGTCCAAGAAACAATAAGGTTGACCTTTTATATCTGTGCCACCAAAGTAACAATGATTTCATTTATTACAAGAGTTTAGCCGGACTTTCTCATGAGCATGGCAAGATTTCAGGCCTTAACGAGAAATTAGTGTTTTCCTAGTCTTTCCTGCCTTTAGGAAGAACTAAGAAATGGACAATATTCTTCTACACTCACAATCCCTAAAAACTTGACCATGTCTGCTCACATAGGGAGCTATATATAGAAATTATAGGTAGGTAAATTTCTGAGGAAGTAATGTTAGAAAATGGTAATGTTAAAGGAGGGGTTTACATAAAATACGGAAAACTTAAGAGGCGCTGCAATAGGAGTGGCAAACCTTCAAAAAGGGGCAAATTGCATTTAAAGGTGGAGAAAGGCAATAGGCCCCATTTACACCTGCATTAGCACCACAGGTTAATCATTTTAACTGTGCTGGCTATTTTTTATGATAAAGCAACAGACACCTTAATATAGACCCATCACTCTCATTATACTCAATGCTATGGATCTGGCACTGTTTTTGTCCATCATATGGTGTTCTGTTTTTCTGTTCTATTAGTGGAAATCCTAACTCTGGTGTGAAACTAGCCTTAGAAGGGTTAACAAGCAATTTTTTTTTTTAAGAAAAGTTTCCATCATACATGAGCAGAGAATCATGCTTGTTCAGTATAGTGTGCATGTATATGAAGATGTAGCAGAGCTAAGTATGCCACTCAACTTTTTGAAGCAGCATCTTTTGGTTAGTATCTCTCGATTATCTCGCCAACATTATATAATGTGGCAGGTTTACCTGTAGCACTGTGCAAAGGTATCAGATTGTAACATAAGCTCACATTGCAGAAAGGCCTCCATCATACGTCTGTATAAAACACGTACGTGAAAAAATAGTATCAGCTATAGTCAGTGTGCCATCCATGTGTCCGTATACCATCAGGGTCATCATTGTTTTTCTTGGATTGCTATAGAAATAAATATATTACAAAGGTTATCCTATACTTTGCAATGTTAAATATGTACAGCACATGGATGGTACATGGATCACAATGATGTCATCCATGTATGTGTTTTTCTCAGACCCATAGACTTGTATTTTCCGGGGGGGAAAAAAACAAACATGTTAGCACGCTCATTGGTTATAATGGGAATCTGTAAAAAAAATGCATAACACATGTACCGGAAACACAGACGTTTGAAGGAGGCCTAATAGAGTGACTGATTAATAGGGGTTAATCTGCTAGACAACCTATACTATTATCAGCTTACTGTATTCACACTGACACCTGGCGACAGGCTGCAGAAAGGTAGTGATACATGGATAATTACTGTCATGGCCAGAACAAACGGCCCATTACACTGCAGACTGACAGAAGTCACAGCACACGTCTACAGAGAACTGACGCTTCCTGCTGCACAAGATGAGGCGACAGACTGAGTCTCAATGTACGGCATATTGACTGGATCTGATTAGTAGATGTAAAAACAACTGCAGAAAAGAAAGCACAGAATATCTTAAAAACATAACGAAAACAGCTGACAAGTTGGGTGATTATTTTATATGTCTTATGTGCAATACCCTAAAATGTATTAATTTATACTTTCATTCTGTAACTGATACAGAATATGAATAATTGAATGCATTTCTCAGCCACAAATTAAAAAAAAAAAACCAAACTCTCCAAAACCTCCAGGCAAACTCCATAACAATAAATAAAATGTACATGTTTTTATATATATATATATATATATATATATATATAAATATATATATATATATATATATATATATATACATATATATACACACACACATATATATATATATATACATACATATATATATATATATATATATATATGAACACGCATATATATATATATATATATATATATATATATATACAGTTAGGTCCAGAAATATTTGGACAGTGACACAATTTTCACGAGTTGGGCTCTGCATGCCACCACATTGGATTTGAAATGAAATCTCTACAACAGAATTCAAGTGCAGATTGTAACGTTTAATTTGAAGGTTTGAACAAAAATATCTGATAGAAATTGTAGGAATTGTACACATTTCTTTACAAACACTCCACATTTTAGGAGGTCAAAAGTAATTGGACAAATAAACCAAACCCAAACAAAATATTTTTATTTTCAATATTTGGTTGCGAATCCTTTGGAGGCAATCACTGCCTTAAGTCTGGAACCCATGGACATCACCAAACGCTGGGTTTCCTCCTTCTTAATGCTTTGCCAGGCCTTTACAGCCGCAGCCTTCAGGTCTTGCTTGTTTGTGGGTCTTTCCGTCTTAAGTCTGGATTTGAGCAAGTGAAATGCATGCTCAATTGGGTTAAGATCTGATGATTGACTTGGCCATTGCAGAATGTTCCACTTTTTTGCACTCATGAACTCCTGGGTAGCTTTGGCTGTATGCTTGGGGTCATTGTCCATCTGTACTATGAAGCGCCGTCCGATCAACTTTGCGGCATTTGGCTGAATCTGGGCTGAAAGTATATCCCGGTACACTTCAGAATTCATCCGGCTACTCTTGTCTGCTGTTATGTCATCAATAAACACAAGTGACCCAGTGCCATTGAAAGCCATGCATGCCCATGCCATCACGTTGCCTCCACCATGTTTTACAGAGGATGTGGTGTGCCTTGGATCATGTGCCGTTCCCTTTCTTCTCCAAACTTTTTTCTTCCCATCATTCTGGTACAGGTTGAGCTTTGTCTCATCTGTCCATAGAATACTTTTCCAGAACTGAGCTGGCTTCATGAGGTGTTTTTCAGCAAATTTAACTCTGGCCTGTCTATTTTTGGAATTGATGGATGGTTTGCATCTAGATGTGAACCCTTTGTATTTACTTTCATGGAGTCTTCTCTTTACTGTTGACTTAGAGACAGATACACCTACTTCACTGAGAGTGTTCTGGACTTCAGTTGATATTGTGAACGGGTTCTTCTTCACCAAAGAAAGTATGCGGCGATCATCCACCACTGTTGTCATCCGTGGACGCCCAGGCCTTTTTGAGTTCCCAATCTCACCAGTCAA
This sequence comes from Anomaloglossus baeobatrachus, assembly GCF_048569485.1. Lineage (NCBI taxonomy): Eukaryota > Metazoa > Chordata > Amphibia > Anura > Aromobatidae > Anomaloglossus > Anomaloglossus baeobatrachus. The sequence continues at coordinate 295,059,863 of NC_134355.1, forward strand.
TTCCTTTTTTCTCAGAATGTACCTGACTGTTGATTTTGCTACTCCAAGCATGTCTGCTATCTCTCTGATGGATTTTTTCTTTTTTTTCAGCCTCAGGATGTTCTGCTTCACCTCAATTGAGAGTTCCTTAGACTGCATGTTGTCTGGTCACAGCAACAGCTTCCAAATGCAAAACCACACACCTGTAATCAACCCCAGACCTTTTAACTACTTCATTGATTACAGGTTAACGAGGGAGACGCCTTCAGAGTTAATTGCAGCCCTTAGAGTCCCTTGTCCAATTACTTTTGGTCCCTTGAAAAAGAGGAGGCTATGCATTACAGAGCTATGATTCCTAAACCCTTTCTCCGATTTGGATGTGAAAACTCTCATATTGCAGCTGGGAGTGTGCACTTTCAGCCCATATTATATATATAATTGTATTTCTGAACATGTTTTTGTAAACAGCTAAAATAACAAAACTTGTGTCACTGTCCAAATATTTCTGGACCTAACTGTATATATATATATATATATATATATATATATGGCTCTGGCAAGCATTAAGAGACCACTGCACACTTGTCAGTTTTTTCTGATTTTTCTCTTTATATTTATATTTTTGAGTAAAATGTAAATTGTTCTTTTATTCTATAAACTACTGACAACATGTCTCCGAATTTCCAAGCAATAAATTTTGTATTTATTTTCTGAAAATGATAAATGGTCAAAGTAACAAAA
>NC_134355.1:295065582-295068082 GCF_048569485.1 Anomaloglossus baeobatrachus
TCCCTGTGAAATATATGTAGTACCCCACAAGTGTCATATTCTGCCCTATCTCCCTGTGTAATATATATAATACCCCACAAGTGTCATATTCTGCCCCATCTGCCTGTGTAATATATGTAATACCCCACAAGTGTCATATTCTGCCCCATCTCCCTGTGTAATATATGTAATACCCCACAAGTGTCATATTCTGCCCCATCTCCCTGTGTAATATATGTAATACCCCACAAGTGACATATGCTGCCCCATCTCCCTGTGTAATATATGTAATACCCCACAAGTGTCATATTCTGCCCCATCTCCCTGTGTAATATATGTAATACCCCACAAGTGTCATATTCTGCCCTACCTCCCTGTGTAATATATGTAATACCCCACAAGTGTCATATTCTGCCCCATCTGCCTGTGTAATAATGTTATATCCCACAAATGTCATATTCTGCCCCATGTCCCTGTGAAATATATGTAGTACCCCACAAGTGTCATATTCTGCCCTATCTCCCTGTGTAATATATATAATACCCCACAAGTGTCATATTCTGCCCCATCTGCATGTGTAATATATGTAATACCCCACAAGTGTCATATTCTGCCCCATCTCCCTGTGTAATATATGTAATACCCCACAAGTGTCATATTCTGCCCCATCTCCCTGTGTAATATATGTAATACCCCACAAGTGTCATATTCTGCCCCATCTCCCTGTGTAATATATGTAATACCCCACAAGTGTCATATTCTGCCCCATCTCCCTGTGTAATATATGTAATACCCCACAAGTGTCATATTCTGCCCCATCTCCCTGTGTAATATATGTAATACCCCATAAGTGTCATATTCTGCCCCATCTTCCTGTGTAATAATGTAATACCCCACAAATGTCATTCTGCCCCATCTGCCTGTGTAATATATGTAATACCCCACAAGTGTCATATTCTGCCCCTTGTCCCTGTGTAATATATGTAATACCCCACAAGTGACATATTCTGCCCCATCTCCCTGTGTAATAATGTAATACCCCACAAATGTCATATTCTGCCCCATCTCCCTGTGTAATATATGTAATAGCCCACAAATGTAATATTCTGCCCCATGTCCCTGTGTAATATATGTAATACCCCACAAGTGAAATATTCTGCCCCATCTCTCTGTGTAATATATGTAATACCCCACAAGTGTCATAATCTGCCCCATCTCCCTGTGTAATATATGTAGTACCCCACAAGTATCATATTCTGCTCCATCTCCCTGTGTAATATATATAATACTCCACAAGTGTCATATTCTGCCTATTATTCTGCATATTATTGCCTGTGTAATAATGTTATATCCCACAAATGTCATATTCTGCCCCATGTCCCTGTGTAATATATGTAATACCCCACAAGTGTCATATTCTGCCCCATGTCCCTGTGTAATAATGTTATATCCCACAAGTGTCATATTCTGCCCCATCTCCCTGTGTAATATATGTAGTACCCCACAAGTGTCATATTCTGCCCCATTTCCCTGTGTAATAATGTTATATCCTACAAATGTCATATTCTGCCCCATGTCCCTGTGTAATATATGTAATACCCCACAAGTATCATATTCTGTCCCATGTCCCTGTGTAATAATGTTATATCCCACAAGAGTCATATTCTGCCCTATCTCCCTGTGCAATATATATAATACCCCACAAGTGTCATATTCTGCCCCAACTCCCTGTGTAATATATGTAATATTCTGCAAGTGTCATATTCTGCCCCATCTCCCAGTGTAATATATATATATATATAATACCCCACAAGTGTCATATTCTAGCCCCATCTCCCTGTTTAATATATGTAATACCCCACAAGTGACATATTCTGCCCCATCTCCCTGTGTAATATATGTAATACCCCACAAGTGTCATATTCTGCCCCATCTCCCTGTGTAATATATGTAATACCCCACAAGTGTCATATTCTGCCCTATCTTCCTGTGTAATATATGTAATACCCCACAAGTGACATATTCTTCCCCATCTCCCTGTGTAATATATGTAATATCTTACAAGTGTCATATTCTGCCCCATGTCCCTGTGTAATATATGTAATACCCCACAAGTGTCATATTCTGCCCCATCTCCCTGTGTAATATATGTAATACCCCACAAGTGACATATTCTTCCCCATCTCCCTGTTTAATATATGTAATACCCCACAAGTGACATATTCTGCCCTATCTCCCTGTGTAATATATGTAATACCCCACAAGTGTCATATTCTGCCCCATCTCCCTGTGTAATATATGTAATACCCCACAAGTGTCATATTCTGCCCTATCTTCCTGTGTAATATATGTAATACCCCACAAGTGACATATTCTTCCCCATCTCCCTGTGTAATATATGTAATATCTTACAAGTGTCATATTCTGCCCCATGTCCCTGTGTAATATATGTAATACCCCACAAGTGTCATATTCTGCCCCATCTCCCTGTGTAATATATGTAATACCCCACAAGTGACAT